>NW_022147041.1:456541-459862 GCF_002938485.1 Sitophilus oryzae
TTTTATTTATTTGAGACACTCTGTTACTGTTACTCACAACTTCTAAACATCTAATCATTTGGCTACAATACTTCGCGTCGAATAGGGTGAACAACCTTGTATACAGGGTGGTTCAAATTCGGTGTACGAACATTGGTATCTCGGAAACGGTAATAGATAAATTAAAAATTTAAATTGGGACAAAGTTGCGCCTTGGGCTGTTCACCAAGATGCCATCAAAAAAGTTTTAAACATTTCAAGGATTGCTGAATTTTTAGGAAAAAACCGACTTTTTTTTGAAACCAACTTTATTTTTTCCTGTCGTTACTTTTTAGAAGATCAAAAAACTAATTGCGCATTCTTATAGCCACTTTATTAGGACTCTCTGACAGTATTTTTTATATTTTCAAATTAGCTGATAATTTGTGAGATACAGAGGCCAACTTATTTTTTTAAATACGGACCTGCATTTTTTATTTCAGATTTTGAAAGTACTCGGTCTCCTGAGTACAATGATATGCCACATTTTATACTTCTTTTAGTTTTGGTTTGGTATCAGCAATCCTTGAAATTTTTAAAACGTTTTTGATGGCATCTTGGTGAACATCCCAAAGCGCAACTTTGCCCCAATTTAACAGTGATCGTATCTATTACGGTTACCGAGATACCAATGCTTGTACCCCGAATTTGTAGCACCCTGTATATGTCTTGGTTTGGTCACCATAAACTGAACAATAATATGCAAACTTTTAAATATTGCTAAAGACTAATTATTGCTTGTTGCTGTGGAATTTAACAGCCATATGTCTCGTCGAGGGATTTGTGGTAATCAGCACATTACTTTTTCTGAGCATTGGAGTTGTGGTTTTAGAATTACGTCCTTAAAAGAAATGTATTTGGGTCATGCGAAGTAATACGGATACATTTGATATGGGTTTTCTTCAAGTTACCTTCAGGCAATCGACGAAATAACCACATTTCAACACACTTCTATTTTTGACCAATAGTTTATATAAATAAATTAAATATACTAAAAATAATTTTTAATTTTAGGTAAAATACGTACCATACGGAAAAACCTACAATCTGTCAGTGCAGTCAGCCAACAGCAAATATAAAAGTAACTATACCAGCATAGAGGTGAAGACTGCGGATCTAGGCAAGCACATTGACCAGAAGCCTAAACTCTATGTTACTGGATACGAATCGCTACTGTTCAAACTACCGCCAGTTGACAGAAGACTGGACGGTTACAAAGTGACAACAGTGGTTCAAGATTTCAATAACTCGGTTCCAGTCTATACGGAGGACATTAAAAATAAAGAACTTTATAATAAATTATGCCATCCCTTTGGCACTACATGGGTACTAGATGTAGTAGAGGTAAGGGTATATTTATTTTATTATGATCTCCTTACTTTTCACAATATTATACTTTATATAGAGCGTAAGCGAATTCACGTTTGTTCTTGTGATGTGTGTCATCAGTATTTGACAAGTACATGGGACCTACAGAGATTGGTCATTGTCTTGCGTGAGGTAAAAAATTCTTAGGTCTTTATCATAAGTTGGTTGATTTTTAACCTAAATTCTTATGAGACTGAGATCAGGCATAACAAAGAAACTCCTTAAACATACTGCCATTACTCACTGACGAGTATTCGACACACATCAGAAGACGGTCTCGCAAGGCGTTTTCTTTCATGGGCTTTTCTGTGACTGAAAAACCCGATACGTGATGTTATCTACCTACCGCACTCCGGACATTCAAAAATCTCATTGCTTTGTTGCCTCTTTACTTTTTGGTTGTCGCTGTTAACTGAGTTTACAATTCTTCTCCATTGAGTTCTATTGTGAGCTGCTTCTTTCCACTCATTCTGCATGTTAATCCTGTTTAAGTTTTCGTGAAAAAAGTCCTTGTATCTTTTCAGTTGTCTACCCGGCCTTCTCTTAGCGTCTACAAGCTCACCGTAAAGCAGATATTTTGGTATGCGGTTTTCTTGCATTCTGCATACGTGACCAGCCCATCTTAAGCGGGATTTTGTAACCATGACTTCAATACTAGCAGTTAGCTTTTTCGAGGACCGATACGTTAGAGACATGATGGAACCACCGGATTCTTAAGAGTTATCTAAGGTGTCTTACTGCAACTTTTTTCATGTGTCTTACTGCGTTTATGTGTCGGCGGCATATAACATGGTGGGGATTATATATATTATAATTGCTCGGTACACTGCAAGTTTCGTTTTTGTACTCAAGTCATGATTGTAGAAAACCCTGGCTTTTAATTTCCAGAATGCTCTTGAGGCACTGTAAATCCTGTGCTGAATTTCAGAGTCAATATTGGCCTTTTCCAAAATCAAACTGCCGAGGTAATTGAATTCCGCTACATATTCCAATCGTTCTTCTCCGATTTTTATAAAAATCTCCTTAAAAATTACAGTTGGGGTTGTAACCTTTGGTGTTACAACAGCAAAATAAAAATAAACACTTAAACGCTAATTCACCAAAACACTTTACTTTTAAAAACATCAGTTTTTAATCATCTGCTGATAATGCTAACATGGTTAGCGAAACACGCGTTCGGTGCAAAAGTAAAGTGTTTTAGTGTATTGTGGTGAATTAGTGTTTTATTTTGCCTCCTAAAAATAATAAATTAAAATAAAAAAGCCTCAATAATCTCTTTAAAAAAGATATTTTTCTAAATTAAAACTTATACAAAATTACCTGCTCTCAATAATAATCCAGGAAAGGATACAATATTAGAGCATACAGATATACAGGAAACTATAAAAGTACACCTAAGAGTGGAAATAATACCTATAATTATAGTTATATTCTTCTACATTTTCGATTTTTTTTTAAATATATCAAACGCAATAGTTAAACCAGTAAATAAATATGTAAACCGTTTTTACCTATTTAGGAAAATACTACCTATATTAAACTGGAGAACATATTCCATTCAAAATTTGAAAAATAAAAAAAATATCCAAATCACGACGACAAAAAAAGGATTTATAAACCGTTGTCATTCTGTTAAAATTAAAATGATATTTTATGAAGGCAAATTTTGTGGTAACAATTAAAGGGTCCAGGGGAAAAACTTGATAAGCGTCAACATCCTAATTTTAGGATTTTACAGTATTATAGTAGGTCTAACTGGTCCCTATAAAAATCTACTAGTCCCTAGCAGTGGCGTAACAACAGACTCACGGGCCTGTGTGCAAAATTTTTACCTGGCCCCCTATTAACACCTACATATTTCAATACTTATATACTAATCTGAATAATATGCACTCATATTTTAGGTTAGAAATAACATTATCAAATTAATTTTTA
>NW_022147041.1:478194-485282 GCF_002938485.1 Sitophilus oryzae
CAAAGGTAATGATTTTTACTTGACGAAAATCGGTTAATAAATAAGAAAGTTACGATTTTTTTAAAGAATAGGATCAGACGCCATCTTTAATTCAACATGGCGTAGGAAGCAAGTGCTCTAGGAGGTATAACATTTTTTACAGAGTACTGTTAATGAGTACTATCATCTGTGAAAAAATCAGCTTTTTTGCAAAAACTTCCTTTATTTTTACTAACTGCCCTGGCGTATAAAGAGATTTGTCTTTTAATAAAATACTTTAGTCAGAATTTTATATCTTTTTATGATAAATTTTTAAGAACAGCATTATTTTTTAAACTGTCAGGCGGCAGCAAATGAAGAGTGTTGTTTTTAGGCGGGCATTAGACTAAATTTTCTTTGTCAAAGATTTTTTATGAAAAATTTGATAGCGTAATGTGTGATTTTATAAGATAAGACTACTATTATATTATCAAATTTATTTGTCAAGGATCTTTTATAAAATATATTTTATAAAATATTTGACAGTGTTTACATATAAAATTTCTTTGTCAAAGATTTTATTTTATAAAAGAATTTGACAGGTGTAATATGTGTGATTTTATGAAATATTGTATATTAACTATGTCAAATTTTCCATCTTCTATTTTATGATCTTTTATAAAAGAAATCTGATAATGTGACATACAAAACATGATATAAAATACAATTTATCAGTAATTTTAAATGACATACACCACTGTCACTGTTAAATATTCTCTTGTTGGACAGACCTTACATATAAAACAACCTAACCAAATATTAATAAACAATTACAATTTATTAAGACCTAAACGTTATATATAAAATTATGTCGATTTTTTAGTTTAAACCCTTTAGAACATTTTAAGCATAAACTTCTTTATCTCAACTTGCTAAATGATTACGTAGTCTATCACTGGACATATCTTTTTGTATAAATTCAATTTGTATTAAAATTTCTATAAACAATTCCAACGTACTATAAATTTACTAAAGACACTCTTCTTAAACTTATTTTCATAATATATTTGTATACGATTCTCACCTATTGGTAAAAATTCATGCCGAAGCAAACAAGACAAAATTTCATATACATTTTTAGAATAAAATGTATATTTAAAATACATATGCTATAAATAATGTCTTTAAACACTTCTGATCTTTTATAAACAATAGCGAATATTTCTAAAATAAAACTTAATTTAATTTGCTACTTAAAATAAAAATAAAAAAATATTTTGGTTGCGTTGTTAAAATATATTTTTTTATTAAAAAATCGTTATTACAATATTTAACTAGTTTTATAACTATGCCTTTTATAATAATTATTAATATCACAAAATTTATACAAAATACGAATAAAATCTTTTAACCGCTTATTTTGTCATTAATTATGAAGCGTTTAAGAATTTAGTTATATCATAGATCCTATAAAAGCTAATAGGTACTTTTATAAGTAAAATAAAATATGCTTTTCTTCGAAAATTCACAAATATTTTTTAGCCGCAATACTTAATAAATATTCAAGTTCAAGTAATGAATCTTTTGTAATAAAAATATTTATTATTACTTGAACGTATTATATTCTGCAAAAACGTTTGCTTTACAAGCGAATTATTTAGGTAATTCGGATTCGTACCATCCTCGTATTAATTTACACCGTTTTATACGGCTTTTATAATAAAAACAAAGCATATATTAGAAATACATGGAATGTTTAAGATAAATGCCTTTATAATACGATTTTAAAGACCCCCCACAGACGTTCAGTTTTATCGCTCAGACACCAGTCCAAACTTGGCTGTGCAGATGTATCGCAGGTATGTGATTACCTGTTGACCTGACTCAAAGTGAAATGAGACCATGCTTGATTCATAAACCGATGTATACTCGTTCATTTCTTTCAGTTTTTATTTTTCAGTTCGTTTATATTTTCACCCGTAGATTGTATTTTCTCAGCCCATTACCAACCAAACACAATGCCGGATTTGTAGTAAACAGTTTTTATACCACAGGCTGAACTACACTGCCTGTAAGAAAACGGGCACCTTTTAAAATTTTTATGTATTTTAAAGTTTTATACAGAGTGTCCCAGGCTGAGCGTGCATTAGAATTTTCTAGAGAACTACAATATTTAGATCAAGATTTTTTGCACATCATAGTTTCACAAAACGAGTTTCTTATCGATTAAAATATTTTCAATATGGATTTGCTATATTCCGAAATACTAAAAATTTGACAGCAACTTTCTTATATTAAATGGTGCTACCATTTTTTGCTTGATACTTAAATTTCAAAATTCTTATAATTTTGAAATTAAACACTCTATACCAAACATCGAGCCAAACATTAACTGCTTTTTGAGAAAAGAAAATTAAAATTTTGAACAAAAACTGCGGTCAAAAAATATGTGTACAGCCTAATGTCAAATTTAGTGTTTACCACAGCTACTGTGCCATAAAGAGAAGACATGTGGCTATCTATTTCAAAATAAATTGTTTGAGTGACAATACCGCTGCAGCTGTCATAGAATTGCGCAATTAAAAAATTATCATAAATCATTTTTTTTCAAATGGAAACCCACTTATTTTATTTCGCTAGTGAAAAGGCTTCTCAGTTCGTTAATTTTTGACTATACATGTTCCTATATCTAAAATAAATCGTTTTTAAGATTAAGATTATTATTCAAGATTTAGTTTTAAAGCATATATTTTTCTTGATTTTAACCAGTAGCCGATAACGTCAAGTGATGTAAAACAATAGATCTGGCCATGTCATATTGTGACACTTTGTTCAAAAAGCAGTATGTTATCGATTAACATTTCCAAGCCAACTTTGCGCTGTTTATTTGATCATATGGTATATTATTAATAATCAAATATTAGATATCACTAAAGAGCGAAAATACCAGATATATTTTTATAAATACACTTTTTAAACTCTTAAGGGGGGCAGGCAGTATTTATCATATAGAAAATTCAAATAAATCGTTTTCTGACAGATGGAAATAAGTTGTCTGACTGTTTGACACTTAATGTCAAAGGAAGCTAGATAAAATAAAAAAAAACTTTTTCAAACTAAATCTTAAGTAAATAACTTAAAGACGATTTATTTTAGGTATAGGAATACCTTTTACTAGTCAAATAAAAAAAGTGGGTTTCCATTGGAAAAAAGTGACTTATGATAATTTATTAATCGCTCAATTTCACGACAGCTACCGCCATTATTATATGACATTTGAACAATTTAATTTTTGAAATAGATAGCCACATGTCTTCCCTTTATGTCACAGTGGCGCGATAATCACTAGATTTGACTTTTAGGCTATACAATTTTTTTCGTCCAAAAATTTTAAATATATTTTTTCTCAAAAACGTCTAATGTTAGGTATAGAGTGTTCAATATCAAAATTCATAAAATTTTAGACAGAATTTAAGTATGTAATAAAAAATGGGGGCACCCATTTAAAATAAGAAAGTTGCTGTTAACTTCCGGTATTTCCGGAAGTGCCGTCATATTGAAAATATGTTTAATCGATAGATCCCGTTGTAAAACTATGATGTGCAAAAAATCTCCTATCTAGATATTGTGGTTCTCTAGACCCTTCTAATGCACGCTCAGCCTGGGACACCCTGTATATTGTGTTCTAGTGGACCGATTTTGATAATATTTTAAGTAATTTGTCTTTTAAGTAATTTGTAACTAAATCTTGACATTTTAGTACCTCTTACTAAATTAAAAATGAAAGTTCCTATCTGTCAATTATACGAGGGATCAAAAAATGTTGTTACTTCGGTGAAAGAGCTGGGAACACCCTGTGGAATATGTTACAAAATCAAGGAATTTGAAAATTATTTATTTATCTAGGTGCATATCTTTTCTGGATAGTTTATTTTTTATATTCGCTTCTGCAGAAGACACAGTTAATGACTTGACTTGAAACATGTTTTTCGTAATTTTCACGTTAAAACCATGCCTTTGCTTTTGGCCCCAGTCGACAGACCTATGAAGTAGTGTTTATGATTTATGTAATATCACTGTAATTGAAAAATCATACTATTACTGTCTATTGGCTCTTGGGCAGTTATTCGAACGGAGATAATTTTAAGTCCAGAAGTTGTATCCGCTATAGTTGCTTTAATTGAAGAAAATAAAGATTAAAATTTGAAAAACAGATTTAGGTGTGTAACGAAGTAAAGTGCAGTCGCTTCCTCGAGACAAGTTCATATGATAGACGTCCAGGAACCTTCGTACAAGAAATTCGAATAGAAACGCTGGTCTTATCGTAAGTTTATCGCCAAAAAACCGCCGTTCAATAGCTTTTCAAATTTATAATGAACTGCACAATGCAAGCAAATCTTATGTCAAGAAGGCCTGCTTTGAGAACTCATTCCACATGTTTAGAGAAAGAAAGTTATAGAAAGCAGATGTTAAACAGATTAATAATTTAAGAAGTTCCTTTAGAAAAAAATGGCTTCTAAAAGTCTTAAAGCAATAAATTAGCGTAAAACTGCAAAGTTAAACTGCACAAAATGGTCTGCATAATCTGACTATGTTACAGAACTGAGCATCTGTAGGGGCTTTAATAGAGTTAATAAAGTTTTTTTGTTAAACGAATAGAAATATGTATATTTTAGCTCAATTTTTTCAAATTAACCTAATTCTTTTTGATTTTGCAGCAACTGGTGCTTTTATTTTAAATCTAACTTACAAATACAAATTCCTTACACATTAAGAACACTTTCATAACACTTAGCGGTAACTTATAGTCGATAATATGGCAACAAGTATAATATTTTTTGGTTGATTGTCCTTTGTAAAACTTTGCCAGAATTATAACATTTACGATTTTTATTTGCAGTTGTAAGTATTTTGAAATGAACTTACAACAGTAATATTGAAGCAAATTTGACAGATACTTTTCAGTAAAACGTAAAAAATAAAAAAGTTCTAGTTAGATACGTTATTTTTTTTCGAAAATAAGCGCATTTGACATTCCTTAAAATTGTAAATTTATGCTCGTCTCTTGAAGATTCGATATATCTATTACAAATAGTTCGTATATTTTAACACTTGTTATCTTGGAAATTAACCAGTATTTGTTAAAATCCAACTAGTTATATATAAGTTGGGTATTATTTAACATATGTCAATAGTTTAAAGAACCAATACTCGTAACTTAAAAAAACAAAACACAAATAGTTTTTTAATAAAATAAATTGGTTCCAAATTGCAACACACATACCTATTTTGCAATTTTATCAAGAAACTAATCGCAAACTGAATTTTAAATAAAAAAAAAAATTTTAAAATTCTAATTAAAAAGTCTTAAAGAGGTTAACGATAAAAAATACACGGAAGTATAAGGAAAAAATTAATTATTTTTCCATAATAAAGATAAAACATTAAAGTTTCGTTTTTCATATAAAAACAAAAGTAAAAACATTTAAATACTTTTATAAATTAAAAAATGTTTTTTTTTTTTTTTTTTTTTTTTTTAAACCAACTGATTTAGTTTTTTTCGATGATTCATAATAGTTTAAATTTATACTACAAAAATATAAGAAAGTGGCTGATATTAAGCTTAACATTTTGTGGTTTTGTATTTTGTTTGGTAAAAACAAATCAAACTACAATGTTATGTTGTTATAACACTGTTAAAGGAACGCAGCTACACTCGTTAATAAACAATAATTTTGCTTCAGATTTCTATTTTGAAATATGAATTTAGTGATGATGAATATACACACGAGAAATAGCAATCGATGATAACTTTGGCGAGATCAAGCTCTCTCAAGATGTCATTTAGTTCAAAAACAATACTTTTTCTTCGAATTTTTTAACTGGTGTTACTTTGGGGTCCTGATATAGATATGTAGTTTCTAAAAACTTGGTACCTACTAATTAAAAAATCGCTTATCGCTGTAGGATTGAATATTATGATCATTTTATGTTTAATTTAAGATTTTTTCAGCTTTTATGTTCACCTAGCCAGTTTTTCAAGCGTCGAGAGCAACACTTTCTCTAAGGAAAAATTGTCATTAGTGAAACATATCATTCTTTCAGCGCTGAACTTCTTTTTTTCCATAATTATCCGTAGACAATCTGGCTTAATATAAACTTCGTAATCGTAATTATCATCTGTTTGAATTATTTTTTGCGTCATATCGGGTCGTTGAACTTCTTGAAAATTGGTGTCAATATTGTGTGATGTTTGCCTTATCCTCGCCATAGATCTCGTGGTAACAGCGAAAAGTTGTGCTGATTTTGAGTTTATATCTTACCTTTATGTTGAGCTAATAATTATACAGGGTGTTCCGGAAGTGTTATTCCGGAAATTCGGCAGCCTATTCTGACAGAATTAAAAATAACGTAAAAAAGTTTCGTATAAATGTATGTCCTAAATACTTAGTTTCGAAGAATACTTAGTTTCGGACATACAGGGTGTTAAAGTCTTCATTTTATTTCGTTTTTCCAAATAATTTTATATGAAGTACCGTCAATATTTGGTTGAAATTTGGTGTCTGGCAAGTTTTTTCTTACGTTAAAAAAGGTCTCTTGGTAAAATCGGTACGCGAGTAATGTTTCATCGAGATCATTTTGAAATCGAAATTATCAATACTGCCATTTCATTGACATAATTTTAAGAGTATGTTTTATATTGTATTTTATTTATTTATATTAATTTATTTTTGGAAAGTTTATTTAAACCGAAAAATCACCGCAAAAATCATCCTCGACTTGAATTCTAATATATACGTGGTGTATTTACTTACTTTAAATAACAAACTTATCTCTATCTTAACTTAATCCAAACTAAAATAGCAAAAGAAAAAAATTAAAAAAATAACCTTATAACTTTATGACAATCGTGTTAAAACACATAAGTCCTATGTTAAAGTATTCTCTTAACCCAGCGTACAGAGTATAGCGACATCAATCCAGCTCAGAAAATTCTCATTTTCACCATAGGCTACTCACAATACTCTTCTACAGACAGGAGAGTTCTGACCTGAGTTAGTTTTACGGAAAGATGTTGGTATAATTATTGTCGTGGCGAAAATTGATGTAAATGTTTCTCTCCTTCTTTT
>NW_022147041.1:495814-508093 GCF_002938485.1 Sitophilus oryzae
AAAGGAAAAGAAACATACCACACTTCGTTTGCCATTCCGGCAGGAAAAATCGGGAACCGCCTTTAAAACCTGAAGCAACTTTTGGAGGTCTAAGAAGTCACAGAGCCCAAACATCAAGCACCATGCGAACAAAAGATGAATGTTTAACGTCAAAAAAGAATTATAAGTAAGTGGTAGCGATAATACAGGGTGTAGAATGTAGAATGTTGTAGAATGTTTAGGAGGGCAGTTAATCACTGCGACTTACAGATCTATTTATGTGTCCCCCTTTCTTGAGTTATAAACGAGTTATAACTCATTCATACGAGTCTCAGTCTTTTACAAAAGCCAGTATCTGAGACGGCCTCCACAGAGGCCAGCTCACCATCCTCGACATCAAGCCGTGCCAAGTCATGGCACAAATGGTCGTCGTCTCGGCGAACTCAGTGATAAGGTGTTCTGGGTGTTTTCCCATTTTCGCCAAAGAATCTGCATTCGACTTTGTTTCTCAACCTCCAGCCTTACTGAAGGGTTCGTTGAGGAGACAGTATCCGTTGAGGAGACCCGTGACAATCCGAAATTGTTTTTACTTAAATCAATGGAAATCTATGATTTTTTTCTCCTCGGTCCGTTAAAAGTGTCTCAGGAACCTTGTTTTAATAAGTGTCTTAGTCCGGTTGGAGGACACCCATTTCAGGTTACGTATTGAGTCTTCCAGGTTCTTCATTTCTTCTTTAAGTTGGTTTCAACATTGGGAAGCAATTTTGGTCGGTTCTGGTCCAGTTAGTTGGAGTGTTGCTCCTTTTCTATGCTAGATTATTGGCTTTTTCATTGCCTTCAACCTTGGTGAGCAGAGCACGCTAGAGTGAGGACTTTATTTCTTTACTAATTTGTTGACATTCTCTAGCCTTCTTTGACAAACTTCGGATTGATGGTTACCTTACTGAGTTGGTCGCGTTTAGTGCTGTTTGACTATCGGATAGGATGGCCATTACCTGTTTTCGATAGTTCCTATCGTTAGATAAATTGTACGCATCATTTCTGAGCGAAAAGATCCTGGGTAAGAAGCCTATTTGGTTCGGAGTATTTTATATATTTCTTGACCCAAATACTCATAAGCCTGTCCCTGCTTTTGCTTTGGCATCAGTATACCAAGTTAATGTACGGTCTTTGACAATGGCTGGAGTCAAGCGTTGCTATCCTTCCAAATCCTTTTTATTACTCAGTTACGTTACATAAGGGTGTTTCTGTCTCAAAAGTTGTAAATGCTTGTGGGGAGGTTGGAGAAGTAGATTACAGGGTTAATAATACAGGGTAATTGCAAGTGGGCACGGGGCCTCCGAGTGAGACATCAAGCAACCTACTTGCCTTACCTACTTACCTACTACCTATGTACAAATATCTACAATTATAAAATGTACTATGATTAACATAATAACATAAGATCTTTTTGCACAGTTATAATAATGGTATGTGACTAGGGAACGCTTAATTCGAAAACTGATTGTTAATCAGAATAGATAACAGATTTACAATTTAGCTTGTTCTGATTAAAGAGGTTGCATTACAATTTTCTGGAAAACATTTATTGGATATACTTACATTACTCGGCCCTAACAGCGGCGTTTCCGAACTTATAGACCCGTCTTGCAATATCTGATCGTCCCGTATAGGTCTAGTCATATACGCCGGCATATGTGGATGGTGCAACGTCTGAAAACCGCCAGGATGCGGCATTCCTTGCGGACCGATCCTCTTCATATCGAGCTGCGCGTATACCGTCGGCTCCTGTCTTCGGATGACGTTCATAGCGACGGATGGCGGATGCTGGCTGTAAATGACGTGGGGCGGCTGCATCTGTTGGTTCGTTATAGACAGTTCAGCGTATGTTATTTCGGCAGGGCTCTGGAAAGGAGTTAGTAGTGTGTTCTAATGTTAGTAGGTTAGACGGTCAGATAGAGTTTGTTAATAGACTAACTACTATAAAATAACTGCCACTAATATAAAAATTACATTCATGCATCTTAGTAGGACAAATAACTAGAATAAAAGAGTTAGAGCATCGGATTTGCATGGTTGTAACAACTTGGGATCTACTTGTACACTGACGAAGGGATTTGGTATACTAGGTAGTGTTATTGTTTCATTTTAATCATCATCTGATGAAAATGCTGTTATGGACACATAATCACTCAGGTATAAAGGGTGTCCCAGACTGAGCGTGAATTAGAAGTCCCTAGAGAACTACAATATCCAGATCGGAGATTTTCTGCACATCTATCGATTAAAAATATTTTCAATATGGCGGCACTTCCGGAAATACCGGAAATCGACAGTAACATTCTTATTTTAAATGAGTAGGTACCCCCATTTTTTATTTCATATTTAAATTCTCTATCAAATTTAATAAACTTTTCTGTCTGACAATCTGTCAACAATTCTGTCAACACTCTATACCTAACATTAACTGTTTTTGAGAATAAAAATATTTAAAATTTTTGGAGCAAAAAAAACTGCCTGTCAAAAAAAATGTATGGCCTAAACGACAAATTTAATTATTTACCGATTACCACAGCCACTGTAATATAAAGAGGTGACATGTGGCTATTTATTTCAAAAATTAAATTGCTTAAGTGTAATATAGTATTGGTCGTAGCTGTCATGGAATCGAGAGATTAATAAATTATCATATTATAGTAAAGGCCACGAATGTTTGGGAGTGATTTATCGCTTGATGAAGTTAGAATCGACACGCGCGCTATCATTTTTACATTAAAAACGTAAATTTTTACCGCAGACGTAGGTTTTTAAATGCCCGGTCTAATCATCTGCCTGCGCTCCTCCTACTTATTCTAAAATGTTAGCGTGATTGACAAAGACGATACTATATCGCGTTTCTTTGATTGATTCGTTTTTGTGCGTCAGTCCATTGGTGTGCTTGCAGTGCGACCACTGGGGCATTCCATTTTATATTTATAACCAAATATATGTTTTGACAAGACTTTGACAGTTAAAACAACAAATTACAACAGATTATGTATTGATTATTATATGATTTGAAACACCACGGCACTGGAATTAAGTTTTATGTGACCTTGAACAGATTAGTTCACATGGTAGCGACCGATGAATCACTCCCAAACATTCGTGGCGTTTACAATATCATAAATCATTTTTTTTAAATGAAAACCCACGTATTTTTATTTCACTAGTGAAAAGGTTTTTTATTCGGTACTTTTTGATTCTAAAGGTTCCTTTACCTAAAATAAATGTTTTTTAAGTTATTTAATAGGTATTTAGTTTTAAAGCGTATATTTTACTGGGTTTTTTTCTGGTTTTTAACCAGAAAAATAGCCTAACGTTAAACGTCAAGCGATGTAAAACTTTATCTGGCCATATCATATTGCCATTAGATATCACTAAAATACGAGATATATTTTTATAAATACACTTTATAAAGTTTTAGCAGCAGTAGGTATTTATAATAAACAAAATTCAAATAATTAGTTTTTTGACAGAAGGAAATAGAATGTCCGATGGTTTGACACTTAATGTCAAAGAAAGCTAGATAAAATCAAGAAAAATTTACGCTTTAAAACTAAATCTTAAATGATTTAAAAACGATTTATTTTAGGTATAAGCACGTGGATAATCAAAAAGTAACGAATTGAAAAACCTTTTTAGTAGTGAAATAAAAAAAGTGGTCCTTTAATTCTCTTAATTCCATGCCTGCTTCGGGCAGTATTATATGATATTCAAACAATTTATTTTTTGGAATAGGGAGCGTCTTCTCTTTATGTCACAGTGGCTGTGGTAATCACTAAATTTTACGTTTAGGCTATTCGGGTATTTCCGGAGGAGCCACCATATTTAAAATATTTTTAATCGATAGATCTCATTGTGAAACAATGATGTGCAAAAAATCTTCGATCTTGATCTTATAGTTCTCTACAAACATCTAATGCACGCTCAGCCTGAGACATCCTGTATATGTATAACTAAATATATTTTTGAGCGTGTTGCATATTTTCTACTTCATATATCGTCCAGGGTAAAAATTAAGATTGATTTCATGGCGTCCATTATTCGACGTTACGCATACGATGATGCTTATTGTTTGAATTTAAAGCATTCGATTTGTTAGGAGTTACAATAATCACATAAGCATATTTTTAATTTAACGGTTAGTATAGAAAATAAATTAAAGAAAATATCATGGAATATTTATTAGTTAATCTAATACATATAATATAATATAATCTAATTAATATTAGAATCATTAAATGTACTTACGGATTTGCCGTAGCTACCGTTTTTGGTTTGGCTATTTGGGCTTTGCATTCTACTATAGATTCTCATAGAAGGGGTGTTGTTCAGTCTCTCAAAAGCTCTTTCTTCATCTTGATATTCGTCATCGGCATTATTCTGAGGTATTATATCCGGATTTTTCTCTTCCAGGCTGTCTACACTGTCATTCATATCTTTGTTTAAAGGCTCTGTGCTTGCCTAAAAAAATATTTAATAAAAATTTCTATTTTATTAAAAAATAATTTTTCAAGAGGTATAAGAAACCTAAATAATAAAATTCATTATAATCAATAAACATATTATGTTTTTATTGGTAGACTTTCTGTTTTCTTTCAGTATTGCAAGTTGGTGTAACAATAATTGGGGAAGAACAAAAAAAAATCAAATAAAAAGAAAATTCTGGAAAATGCGTCTTACAAAAAATGTATTTTTTATAAATTTGCAATAACCATATTTTAAATTCGGAATATTTCCTTTATAAAACTGCATATCGTTTTAAAGACAACAATATATAAAATATACAAAACACAGTTACTGGTAAATAGACGATGATAAG
This sequence comes from Sitophilus oryzae, assembly GCF_002938485.1. Lineage (NCBI taxonomy): Eukaryota > Metazoa > Arthropoda > Insecta > Coleoptera > Curculionidae > Sitophilus > Sitophilus oryzae. The sequence continues at coordinate 500,658 of NW_022147041.1, forward strand.
ACCCATGTTTACTTGTGGAGCAGTTGTTTAGTACACAAAACTAAAGCAACGTACAGCAAGGCAAAACCTGTGCAAAGTGCAGAGACTGGCATGCATCTGCATCACATGAGTCAAGAGAACCTGCCCAACACATCAGCAATAGATGTTATTCTAGACCGAATAATACTGCACACTGTTATATGCCGCTGTGACAATGATGACCATTTACAGCAACAGTACTGGGAGAATTGCTAGATTTTAGCTTGGAACACCTTCAAAAGGAAAATTCCACTCCTCCAGCTTCCAGTGGATGACATGCAAAGAATGGACAACTTTATGTACCTTAGTATTGAGCTACAAAAAAACTCAGAAGTTAAAAGGCTATACCATAAAATGGGATAGTGATGCTTACAAATCCAAAGCAGGAACAGGAATATTTGGGTCAACAAATAAATACTCCGAACCAATGGGCATCTGCCCCAGCATCCGTCAGGCAGAAATCTACGCTATTGAAAGATGACTACAACTTACCGTAGATGGGAACTATGGGAAACAAGAAATAACCATCTTCTCCGATAGTCAAGCAGCATTAAGAACGATCAACTCAGTTATGACCAATTCGAAGTTGATCAAAGCCTAGAGAGCTGAAAAAAATAGGCAAAGAAAATAAAGTTCTCCTACTGTAGGTGCCAAGTGGAAACCAACTTAAAGCAGGACTGGAGAACCTGGAAGAATCGATCCGTAACCTGAAATGGGAGTTTCCCAACGGTCTGAGACACTCGAAGAAATTTCTCAGGACTTACGACCGGGAAAAATCATAGCTTTTTCTTGATTTAAGTAAGAACAGTCTTCGGATTGTTACGGGGCTTTTAACAGGACATATTCATTGCACACTTCAGTAGATTGAAGCTAAGAAAATAATAAACTTTGGTACGACTGATATGGAAATTGGGGAACTAACCTCTATAAAACCGTATCAGATACTGGGCTGGGACTGTATGAGGACTCAAAAAGACAAACACAATAGGTGATATAAGGTTGCGGTGATTAACTTCCCCCTCCCATACAATCTGCAATCTAGTGGGAAATAACTCTATTAAGTAAAATGCTATTGAAAAATAACTCTATTTTATGAGTCAATTTTCTACCAAGATGCTTTAAAATTAATATAGAAAACAGATATATATTTTTGCTGGATTTATTCTTATTTTTGAAGATATTCTGCTATGTATATATTTCGAATAACCTAAATCAGTCAATGCTTGATAATTTATTGGGTGGAATCTATTACAAAACACTTTTAATAAAAATAACGTAAATTTAAGAAGTATTTTAGTCACACCTGAATTAAAATATAAAAGTGAATTTATAATTACCTTATCACTATTATTTCCCGCTACGCATCTTCTTCCAGCAGACGATAAGCCTCCATCATCGTAATCTTTGTCGTCCCTCTCCCCGCCTCCCCTTAATCTAATAACTACCACGATTATAATCGCCAGCAGTATTAGGGCGCCTACTACGCCTATTAGGGCTCCTAGAAGAGGAGTGATCTGTAGCAGGACCGGAGTTGTGGCTAAAAATAAATAAAACAATTAAATTAAATATTTACATTTTTATATAGCATGTTTTTAGTTTTTAGTTTTTACTACTATTTAGCATATTGTTAATGCTTAGTTTTACAGTCAATTAATATATCTATTTTAAGCTAGTTGCGTTGCTACTTGATTATTTTTTTAGAAATTTGGATGCAAGATAAAGAAAGTATTTCTATGTATATTATTAGTATTTTACATATATAATATATAAAATTATAAGTGTGACCAGTACCGACCGTATGATCGAAAAAGATATCTAGACGTCATTTACTAAAAATTGACATAAAACTTGTCAAAAATTAACACTAATTATAGAAAATGATATCATATGCGGAAATGCGTTGGTACACGGACGGATCCGAAGACAAAAAAGACCTGGCGCAAGAATTTACTGCAGCAGTCCAAAGACTGAGATCTACCACAGTCTTGGAAAACACACTGCAATTTTCCTAGCTATATGCTATTGAAACCTGTGTGCATCTACTGCTAGAACGGAAATACACTTGGAAAACAATAAGCATATTTTCGAATAGTCAAGCTGCGTTGAAAGCACTTGAGGCAACGAAAAGCACGTCTATGACGGTTCGACATTGTAGGAAACTACTCAATTTCTTAGAAGATAGGAACGAATTTAGAAGTGTCGCTAATATGGATACCGAGACATGTCGGCCTAGAGAGAAACGGACGTGCTGATTCCCCCACAAAAACAGGTGCAAGTTTGCCATTCGTGGGCCCAGAACCGACACTTAACGTTCCAAAAAACCTTGCAAGAGACTGGCTCTGTGAATGGATTAGAGGTGCAACGTTTCGGGACTGGAATGACAGTCCAGGAATGGAACATGCCAAAAAAATCCTAGCAGGGCCATCCAAACACAGAACAGGAAAACTCTTAGAGGCCGGCAGAAATGGAGCGCGTACGCTCACTGCAGTAGGTATACACGGGCCACTGCCGGCTGAGATCACAGCGACAGAGAATGTGACTGGTGGAAGACGCCGAATGCCGACTCTGTATTGAAGATGACGAAACAATGAAGCACGTTATGTGTACCTGTCTCGCTGGGAGCAGGACCAGGTTTGAGGTGTTTGGCAAAATCATGCTAGACCTGAGAGACATTTCACCCTCGGATATAACAGCCTACTATGTTAAAAGGTTGGGATTTGAGGGTGAACTTTAACAATCTTTTCTTCGCATAAAGAGTTTGTAGTACTGAGCCACAATAGGGCTATCGCGGCCGTAGTGGAGGGTTCCACTTGGAACTCACTCTTAGTAAATACAGTAAAATAAAATTGATAAAAAAACTTTCATTTCACTTCACTTTGATGCCAGCTAATTATTACACAAAACCTGAGTTTAAAGAGTAAGACCACTCATACCAGAATATACAAAAATACAATCTACCAAATTAGTTATTTTTATAACAAATTAAGGGTTATTAGTTAAGATTAATACTAAAACATGGCGAATTTTTAAGGACAAAAAATTAGACATCGAGAAACTGATAAATAAAACCAAAAATCACAACATTTATTATTATAACTAGTCAATTTTCCTTTTAATTACCGGGGTATAGATTGTTAGGATAATTAAATTATGACGAGAAATCGAAAAATTTTCGTTTGATAAATTTTTTGTTTAGAATTAATTCTCTTTTAAAGATTATTATTGTCTAACTTATTTCAATTTTATGTAAATATTTTCTTAAATAAAGTATTAGTCTGAACTTCATTATACCGGGTGTTTTTCAAAATGGCTCACCCCTATAACTTCTGTATACATTCAGACAAAAAAACGAGATTTGGTATGTTAGTATATGACATAAATCATTGATTGATTGATGTATTCACTTATTTTCGGTTCACTTCCTGTTTCATCAGAAATTTGTGTGCGTTTATTTGATAGAAATCGACATTCTAGATAGAATAACATATGGTAATCGCAAAACAATTTCCGATGCACGTGATCAACTTTGAGTGACAAGCGATGGCGACAGCGCTGCCAGATTGTGATGGAATCATAATTTAAAATTGACAAACAACATATTTATTATATCATTTTTAAAAGAGTTTTACGTTTTATTTTTAATTTAATAACTAATATTTTAGTGATTAATTGGTTTATTTGTTTTATAGCTTATTTTACTCATTACATATTGGCATAAACTAGTCCATTATGAAGATTATTATAAGCGTTATTATGGGTTATTTATTTATTGATGTACAGGGTGGGTCAAATTCGACGCTTTTAAATGGAAACACCCTTTTCTATAGGAGATAGACAAAAACTAATATCGGTGTCTGGAGCTCAATTTTTGACAAAAACATGATGGTGAAAACCGCATATCGATATCTGTTACCGTTTTGGAGTTACGGGGTGTTTTTCATAAATATGCATTTTTAATAAATCGCTGTAACTTTTTTGCTATGGAAAATTTTGTATTTTTATGAAAATATTTCCAAAGTACCTTTTTACGTAAAATTTAATGGTTGAAGTATAATTTTTTTAAAATTCATAATTTAAGTATTATCAACAGAAAATTTGATTTTTTATATGGGACACCCTGTATATTTTTAGTTTATTGAAAAGAATTTAAAATTACCTTTCCAAAAATATAACACACTTGATATTTTGCTCGATTCCTCTTCGATATATAGAGTATATAAAAATTTGCCCGCTTTAAATAAGTAGGCTTTGAACGCAAGGGCGTAGATAAGGGGGGGTACTGGGGGACAGTACCCCCCCCCTGACGCTTGACGAGATACGAGAATTGAAATAGTCATTGACTACGAAAGGATTTTTTTTAATTAAAATCCGACATAAGAACACTGTATGCTTTTAATTATGTTGATTTATCGTTTATAATATGTTCGACTAATTAAAAGCACACAAAGTGTTCTTAATGGCCAGGACAGATTAGTGGGGTTAACTCTAATCAATATCCATAAAGATATTGAAATAAATGTTGATACTGTTATTGATAGGTTTTCGAAACAGCGTACTAGAAAACTTGATTTTGTTTTGTAGTTTTATTTATATAATTTTATAGTTTTTTTTGATAGTTTAGAGTTTTTATAGTTTATAGAAAATTAATTAATAAACGTCGTTGTTTCATTTTGTTTATGTTATTTACAAATCTATATTTTATTTTTGTATTTATGTTTTATATCTTTTTGAAGACAAAAAAATCGCCGTCGTTTTAATTCGACAAAAAAATTCCGACGGTGATTTTTTTTGCGACTTAATCATAGTACCACCCCCATAGCATACACCTATCTACGCCCCTGTTTGAACGGCACCGGCTATAATGCAAAAAATTCAAGCTGTGCGCATAAATTAAAATGATAATATTTGTTATGAGAGATGCAGAATTTTATAACAATTTAAAATATATTTAACCAACATCAACACACTTAAACTGTATCTAATAACAATAAAAATAAATAGTAGACATGAGATTTTTTTGCTATAGGTGTTCGACATATCGACCGTCTTCTGTTAGCAGACAGGGCAGTTTTGAACATTTCTCGCAGAATCATTAACTCAGTAGGGGTGAAAGATACCCTCTCATAACTGCTAAGTATTTCTAATTCTTGTCTAGATTATACGGAATAAGGAACCTTTATTCTTCCGCAAATATATCCATAGGATTAGATCCATGGGCACTAAGTCAGGCGGCCTCGACGGCCAACGGTTGGGACCTTGGTTAGCTACTCAATTATTCTTGAAATTGTTTGCAAAAATTTGCTGATAACTTCAGCGTTCAGAGGCGGTGAGTCGTCTTGCTGGAAAAATATGTTTTCGAGTTCGATTAAGGGGATATCATCAATAAGGGGTCCAAAGCCTACTAGTTAAAAGTGGAGAACTTTTAAAAATTCTGTATTTCGAAGGGGATTGTAACAAAATATCAAGTGTGATATATTTTGGAAAGGTAATTTTAAATTCTTTACAGTTAATTAAAAATATAGTTTTTAAAATTCGAGAAAAATCAATTTTTCTTGACAACTCTTAAATTATTAATTTAAAAAAAATTATACTTAAGCCATTAAATTCTATGTAAAAGGTGCTATGGAAATGTTTTCGCGAAATACAAAATTTTCATAGCAAAAAAGTTACAACGATTTATTAAAAAATACACGACACAAGCACGTAACTCAGAAATATTAAAAGATATGATGTGGGATTTTCTCATCATCATTTTCAGAAAATTGAGCTCAGGTACCGATATTAGTTACCTAGATCTATCTCCTATAAAGAATCCGTTAAAAACGTTGAACCCCTGAAGTAATCGGCTTGATAGAGTAAAGTCCATTATCTCATTTTGTTTCGAGGTTTACAAAAAAATGTTTAATATAAAAAGTTATAGGAAGGTTAAGATACGCATTTTTCAAATTGTTATTAGGTATACAGGGTGCTTCAAAAAGTGTGGCGGATATAATATATATTTTTTAAATGCAACACCCTATTTTTATTTTATTTTTTAGATTCTGGGTAAAATTCCATAACTTTTTTATATATAATGTTATATACTTAAAATTAATAGTTTTTGTAATATTTAAATTTGTTTAAACAAATGGTAAATTGCAGTGTGATAAAAAATTGTCAGTGGTACCATTGTTTCTGAAGTTGCAATACCAAAATTTGGTATAAGAGTTTTATAAAGATGAAAAAAAGAATATATGTAAAGATATTTTAGTTAAATGCTACAGGGTGTTCAAAATATATTTATGAATTACTAAAACTAACTAAACTACTTAAAATTAAAAAATCTCAAATTTTTCAAATAGTACACCCTATATATTTTCATTTTTTCTGATAGATTTTGCAAAGCTCTTCAACTTTTATTAAGTATGTCATATACCTATTCTTAATAGTTTGCGATTTATTCCAATTTTTTCTATTTTTATACTAATTTTTAATACAATTACGCTATAACATCATAGTTGCCGTGACAAAACGAAAGTATTTACTACTCATCTTTAACAAATGTTTCACTAATTAATTGCAATAATTGTTATTATTAGTTAAAATTAATTAAATTTATTCAAATCAACTAAAATCGTAATCGTGAATTTCTTGGTGTATTTCTATATTATGAAAAGATAACACTTGGATTTTCCGTCGGGGCTAATAACCACAGATTAGGGTAATACCCTTGTAATACTAACTAGATTATCTAATTGTTGACGACTACCGATATAGGAATTTTTTTCGACATACAGTCATACAGTAAAGTTTTTTTTCTCACGTAGTAATTCTGGTTTATAATTCATTTCATAAAGCCAATATTACAGCTGCGAAACCGTCCCCGTACACACTGAAAATAATATAATATATTATGAAAATGTTTTCTAGATAATCTACATCTATTCTTATAATACTTAGCAAAGTACTATATAATACATAGTACTGAGCCAATAAATATGTTTATCTTGGCTTGTTCGTGTATATCAGTCACATTGACTAATTCATTTTCAGAAAATCTGTAAAACTTCATATCTTTACCTCTACCATTTATACTTATTACAACAAAGGAAACTAAAATTCACGTTTTGTTCTTAACTTGCTTAACAGACATATGAAATTTTGATCATTATTATTTCATAGCAGCTATGATGTTATAGCGTATCTAATTGTATTAAAGATATAAAAATAGAAAAAATGGAATAATTCACCAAACTATTAAAAATAGGTATATGACATATTTAATAAAAGTTGAAGAGGTTTGCAAATCTATCAGAAAAATGAAAATATATAGGGTGTACCATTTAAAAATCTGAATTTTTAATTTTAAATAGTTGAAATTTATAAGTATATTATGAACACCCTGTAGCATTTAACTAAAATATCTTTACATAGCAATA
>NW_022147041.1:508361-516016 GCF_002938485.1 Sitophilus oryzae
CCAACGCCATAAGTATTAACAACAAGTAAGAGGTTTATTTATATGTACACAAACTAATCAAGGTCACAGAAGTTTAAGTTACAAAACAACACTTTGAAAGTGTATAAGTGGTGGCTGCATCAAACAAACTTACTTTTCTGATCAAGTGAATGGTAAGTAAAAGGAACTTTAATTTGTTGACGTTACTTGTTTCAAGAATAGTTTTTAAAACAACATACAGGCAAGCTACAAACGCGCTTTGCTTCGACTGGATTAAATGCTTCGTCATACTTTCAACACACAATTTCAAGAGAACTGACAATACAAAAAGATCAAAAAAACTAAACACAAAAAAAAAAAAAAAAATTTTAAAAAAAAAAGACTATTGAAAAATATTGCAGAAAAACGAGTATTACTCACAAAGATTCAACAACGATATTCTACAAAATAATGACTGGACGACTAGGGATAATTTCAAAATCAATAAAAGAACAACATTTGCCCTGAACCGGCGCAATTTGACGAACCAGCGCGATAAAATAAAAAGTTGCGGTTATCAACTAATTATTGCAGCTTCATACTCAATTTAAAATATTTGTATTTTTTTTTTTTTTTTTTTTTAAAGTATAATTTTAATCAATCACAAGTGTTTTTTGAAGGTTTATTAGAGCGACAATTTAAACATATTTTCTAATTTGTTTCTTTTTTTTTATAAAGGCATTAAGGATCGAAAGAAATCAACAGAAGTCCTTTATTTTAAATTAGTCTACTTTTCGCAAAATTTATTTGCTTCTTCAGGACACTACAAAGGTAAGAGAGATAGGAAAAACCTATATCAAATAAAAGCTTTTTCAAAAATTTTACAAATACCCAAAACACTATCTAAAAAGTGGATTTCCACACATATTACAATTGGTAAAAGCTTCCCCTATGTTGAACAAATTAAAGTAAAATATATTGTATATGTACTCACATTTAAATCTGACTTTTTCAGTACATATCCATTATACACGCGGATGGTATAGAGGGGAATGGTATATATCCCTTTTTTTCCTTTTTTTTTTTTGTTTTTTTTACACTTTTTACAAAAAAAACACAAAAACCAAACACTAACACAATTATGTATAGAGGAAATATCACGAAAATCTTTTCCTTTCACAGACAAGCAGTGCAGATGTACCTACGTGGACCGTATACAGAGAGCACTTAATTCTGCTTGATAAAAATACTAAAAATCTAAATAAAAAAAAAAAAAAAAAAAAAAAAAAAAAAAAAAAGAACATATAAAATTATTTCATTAAAAAAAAAAAAAAAAAAAAATTTATATTATTTTATTTTGAAAAGAATATTAAAATAATGCTGTCTCAGTTTTTCTACGTCTGTTCTTTTATTAATCTAGAGTGTGGGGATTTCTATATCTCGTAATCTTTTCTTATTAATTTTTTTTTTTTTTTTTTTTTTTTTTTTTTTTTTTTTTTTTTTTTTTTTTTTTTTTTTTTTTTGTGTTTTACTAATGCGGTAGGATTAAATTTCAAAAATGAAACGTTCCTTGATCATTTTTATTTCATTCAATCTTTGTTTTAAATATCTACCGGTCTGCCCAACATAGCTTTAGGACATTTGAGTACAAGGAACTGTTATATTATTATGCCGGATTCAAGTCTTTTTTTTTTTTTTTTTTTATTATTTTTTTTCTTTTTTATTTTTCATGTTTTTTTCTTTTATTTTTTTTTCTCTTTTTTCCTTGTTTATTTTTTAATTATTTTTTTTTATTAACTTTTCTTCGTTTTTATTTTTTTTTTTCTTTTTTTTTTTTTTTTTTTGACATTATTTTTTGTTTTTTTAAAAAAAAAAAAAAAAATTTTCATTTATTTTTTTAAATTTTTCTTTTTTTTTTGTTAGTTTCTTTTCTTACTTTCCCTTTATCCCTTTTGTCTTTTTCCTTTTTTTTTTTCTTTTCCTTTTTTTTTTTTTTTGTTTTTTTATTTTCCCTAAAACAATTTAGCTATAAAATTAATCTAATTTTTTTTTATCTTATTTCTATACTTTTTATTTTATATTATTTTTTTTTTTTTTTTGTTTTTAATTTTTCTTCCTTTTTTTTTTTTTTATCTTTATTTTTTTTTTTTTCTTTTTGATTTTTTTTTTGAAAAGAACCGTCTCTTTATGATGTTATGACTCCTTGTTGCAATATTTATCATGGCAGTTAGTATTTTAAGATCAAAAGTGTTAGAATTTCCAAAATGCCTTTACAATATTAATTGTTCTGTTTATCCCTTCACCAACGAATATTCTGCACACAAATCTTACCTCCTGGCGGCAACCCCTTTAAGGGGCATAAATAATTTTAACAGCGTCCGCTCCGCTATAGGATTTTTATCGAGTAGTTCCTAACAAAAATTAAGACGTCTTTTCTTTCGCTAGACAAAGTCGACAAAGAGATATCTTCGGGGTTTTGTGAGGTGGCGGTGCGGGGGCGGGGATGCCCAATTTAAAAAGGGCGGAACTCGGTAGCATCGTATATCTGCATGAGATAGACGTTTCCCGATTTTTTCCGATACGCTTCGACTACTTGGCAACTGACTTGGATTTGATAACTCGTATGCTGGAGGATGGTACAGTTTTCCGGAGGCATGGGCTTACTCGACTGATGTTTTTCGGCTAAGAGCACAATTAACAATTAGATAATTGAAGATACCGCAATTTTTAGAAACTTATATGCATATTACTAAAACTAGAATGAATTTCCTGGTCTTAAATGTAGCTTCCATTGTTCCAACATACTGTAATTAAGTAATTGACGCCGATAATTTTAGTAACAGAGTTATGAGCATATTTCTTACTAACTTAACCACCATAGATAATGCAGATGCGCTAACTTCATTCATAGTAGTTCAGTCATTGGGGATCAAAAAGGGCCCTGCTTGGAAAAAAGTCCGGAAGTTTTGAAACTTTGCAGGTTTATACGTTTTGGGGTCCCTAATTAAAATCCATAAAATGCACATTTCCAGACTTGCCGCCGGCGCCATCTTGGCAAGATGGCGCCCAAAATAGGTGTTTTGTGAATATCTCGAAAAACTATGCGTTTTTGCAAAATTTGAAGATAGCAAATTAAAGAATAAAATTTCCTATAAAAAAAAAAAAAAAAAATTTTCGCTAAAGTCAACCGTTTAGGCACAAAATCCTCTGAAATTTAAGCAATTTTGCGTAAATATGATATATTATGTAGTCGATTTTCCGAAATGAAATGTCGATTAGGGATCACTAAAACTAGTTTTTAGTTTAGTTTCTTCAATTTTGTCATGAAACAGTGGCGTATCATTAATCCGCTCATTAATTTATGAATAATTAATTGTCGTGCTGGACAACATTCATTGCGAACTTACCACCAGGTTCAGCATTATCATCTGGTTGTACCAAAGATGCCGAAGAATGGTGTTGGAAGAAAACAAAACAGGCATTACTCCACTCACAACGTTGAAAGATCCAGCTCCAAAATCTCTGTTGGCATTTTTATCCTGTAAATGCGAAACCAACAACGGCGGTGTAAAGTTCGCGATGCCAAATCTGGATTAAAATGTTCAACGATTTGTGCATACTGCAATGGGAAAATCCTGTGACAACGTCACTGAAGTGTCACTCGACGAATCCGATGAAGAGGAGTTGGACTTGCCTGTAGATATGCTTCTGGCGGCTGAAGATGAAGAGTTGGACGTATTGAGTGACCACCCTGATGAGCCCAGCACAGCAGACACGATCGACTTTGACATCAATGAGCCAGATCCGTCGGGCTTGTGCAGATAAGTTAAAGTTTTTAATTTATCTAGTGGAATAGGCCTCCGGGGAGACCACGTTAAAATAAACGCGCCATATACTCTACCTCTTGGATGGTGTGGAAACAAGTAGACATTTTGAATAATTAAAATTATTAATAAATTAATGAGCGAATTAATGATACGCCACTGTTTTATGACAAAATTGAAGAAACTAAACTAAAACTAGTTTACCTAATCGACATTTGATTTCGGAAAATCGACTATACATAATATATCATATTTTAGGCAAAATTGTAAAATTTCCAGGGATTTTGTGCTTAAACGGTTGACTTTAGCGAACATTTTCATAAAACCTTTTCTATAGGAAATTTTATTCTCTTTAATTTTGCTCTCCTCAAATTTTCGCGAAAAACGCATAGTTTTCGAGATATTCACAAAATATCGATTTTGGGCGCCATCTTGGCAAGATGGCGGCGCCGCGCCGGTGGCAAGTCTGGAAATGTGCATTTTATGGATTTTAGTTAGGGACCCCAAAACCTATAAACTTGCAAAGTTGCAAAACTTCCGGACTTTTTTCCAAGCAAAAATCCCCAATGACTGAACTATAACTATAGATTGTATCGACAATATTAGGATAAGCACTTTGCCCATTGACATATTATCCATAATTGCGGTTTTTAAATATTTTTTAAGATAAAACAACAAATGCAAATTCTTTTCACCACGAGGGATTCGAAGCCTATCCGACTAACCAAGATAATGATTAAAGCAAAACAATATCAATCTCTTTGAATAAACAAAAAGATCAATCTAAATGAATATGTTACAGTTGATGATAATTCAATTACCACTGATCTTCCATGTAATGCTGGACTTATGAAGTCTGTCTGAATGTACCTATGTATTTTTAGCCATAAATTACCCATAAATAATGCATTCCGATATACGTACATCGATGAAGGCTCAAATATTTTTACACTGCAGTCAGAAGTTAGGAAGGAAAAATATGCCTCACAGAATGGTAACCTCTTAGTTTCGTTAAATATCCCAGATCATATATATTTACGTGGATAAGTAAAACACTAAGGAAACTGTCGCAAACATATCAACGACTTCCATTTATCTTCTTTTTTTGTTGTACACGCGGTGCTTCTACTCTATCTATCCTTGTCGAGGACCTAACGTCCGCGCGCCAAATTTTAGAAATTTAATTTGTAACCTATTGAACGTTTCACAAGTTCAATAAAATGGCATGTCGTGATGTTGGAGACATAATTTTCAATGCAAATCTTATGGCGTTGATTTATCCACGTTAGTATACAGGGTGGCCCATCGAAAACGTTCCGCACGGCATAACGGCCAAGGTAATTTTTTTTTCAGAAAATTCAAAAACACGTCAATTTTGTTTGTGAGGGGGACAACTTTTGCCCCAAAAATGATTGCAAAATCTTCAACACTCTAAGCGGGGGTGTCATCCCCCAATTTTTTTCAAATGGGAAGGGGGGTTAAGTGGAACAGCAATGAAAAGGGCGTTCTATTCTCTATACTTTCCCGCTTCGTTTTTGAAAATCGGTCGAGTCATTGCGAAAATATGAAGGATTGAAATTTGAAGAGTTTCTTTAAATATTTATCAGAGTAAATGATAAGGATAAATTCCTTCCACCAATTTGCTGTTTTTTCTTATTATTTCTAGATGCTTACGCATTTTTTCACTTGCCACAAGGTTGAAGGTTCAGGTGCGGTAGTTGCTAGATAGTTGTTCTGTGACTTATTCGTTATTTAATGGGTGTTTTTCGGATAAGTGTACTTTCTTTCTGAACGGTGTAGTTAATCGGCACAACTGTCGGTACTGAGCTGAGGACAACCCCAGGGTTTTTCACGAAGTGCACACGTAGATAAGAATCAGTGGCCTTGATATGGTTTAGAGCCAGTCAACATCTTGGTCACTCCCAAATTGAGCTGGCGGTTGCCTTGTAGCAGAGCCATCATAAAAAAAGAAGAAGAAGAACTAGCTTCTACGTCCCACTAATCGATTCGCATACCCAACAATGTTGCCGTTTGTTGTCCCTTAATTTCATGATTTTCAATTGTCCGCTAAACTAGAGACGTTTATTTTTACGGTTTATTTCCAAGATTTGTTCTTTTTTGGTATATTTTGTTTGAAAGTTCTACATAGTAATCAGAATACTAGATAAAGTGAGAATAAGTGAAATGAATAGCAAGTTTTGTGCGTTTTAGTGTAGGTTACAGGATGGCGCCTCTCATACGCCGCGGAGGCTCCAAGGAGAATGACAGTTTATATTGAAATGAAATTTTGTGAGCATATGTAGGTTAATTCAGAGCAATTTTTTAAAAATATAGAGAGTTCTACAGGGTGTCCCTAAAAAAAGTTACATATCAAAGTTGTGTTTTTTGTATTGGAACACCCTATATATTAATTAATTTTCGGATTGTGGGAGGAAAATAAGGGTGAGTTTTATAAGAGAAGTATATGACTAAAATGTAAGGTTTTTGACGTATTTAACATTCTCTAGGAATAAATAACAATTTTTAAATTACAATAAAGGCTACATAAATTGGAATTTACCCGGTATAGACTAATATGTAGTTAAATTAACTATTGTACTTTAAATCAAATTAAAACTTGATAAAAAAAGTTATACAGGGTGAGATAAAATTAATATTGAACATTGGTCACCTTTAAAAGCATTCTACTCTTTTATTTCAAATGGAACATCCAGTATATTATTCCGATATTCGTAGAGAATTGATGTCTCCTCATAATACTAGTAAGGTTGCCTACCCCTCAAACAAAGATTTACCTAGATATTTTCATTTACATGATTTGATCTGAGTAGATCTTTATTATTTGATAAAATCTAGGGTGGCTGTGATATGTCTCACGTTACTTCAACATAGCTGTCTAATTAGTCCAACTTTAACAACTAGTTATCATTTTGTGTCAGTTAAAACAAAAAACATTCTCACAAATTTATCGAAAATGCAAACTTATCCTACATCAGTGCATTGGTGAATGCAGTGTGCATTTACCAATTAATAGAATACTGAAATGCTCCTGATTTTATCTAGTCTGGGTTTTGATGGGGATATGTTAAAGACAGTGTTTACAAAACTCGACCAACTATTGTCGACAACATGAGAAAACTTATTGTAGCTGCTTTTCGAGGTAGAACTCCACATTTGCTTTTTAAAATGAAAATTAAAATATCTAGGAAAATCTTTGTCTGAGGGGTGGGCCACTTTAATAATATTTTCGAGAATTATAAATTTCCTAGTAGTGAACACCAGAAAAATATACTGGGTGTTCCATTTAAAATAAAGGAGTAACTTGCTTTTAAAAGTGACTAATGACTAATTAATTTTGTCTTACCCTGTATAACTTTTCGGATCAAATTTCAATTTAGTTTACCATACAATGGTTACTGTAATTAAATATCAGGATATATAAGGTCAACTAAAATTTAGGTAGCTGTTATCGAAATTTAAAATTTACTCTTCATTTTCACAAAATGTGAAATATGTCAAAATCCTTAGGTAAATGCTTACAGTTAACCTACATAAGTTGCCAAAATTTCATTTGGATATAAACTTCCGTTCTCCTTGAAGCTTCCGCGGCGTACGAGAGGCTCCACCCTGTATATGTAAACCGTTCATAAAATAAGGCGAACAGCAAACGGCAACATTGTTGGGTATGCGAGTTGACTAGTGGGATGTAGAAGCTAGTAAAAATATAACACAACAATAATAACAATACCAGCAATATTTCAGTATGTCAAAAACATAAAATATGAAAATTTGAAGTACTTATTAATCTATATTTGTTTGGAAAATAATCTAAAAATTTAAAGCGATGGAATATGACAAAGAAGAACCCGATGA
>NW_022147042.1:0-12321 GCF_002938485.1 Sitophilus oryzae
AAACTAAGTAATAATAGTGTCATATTATTTTATTCATTTTTTTTAAATACAACATTTCTGTGCTTACAATAATAACTTATATCTACAGGTCAAATCACACTACTTTTGTCGAAAATTGCGGAATTTAATTGGATTCTCTATATGCAGTACGGTTTCCTCATCACGACAGTATCGCTTTTTTTGTTTCATTCTGTTTCACTTTGATTAAGGTATTAACAAGATACATATATACAATTAGTATTATTAGTAGTCAGATAGTATACACGCGATGCAATCCAACGCTATACGTTCGTGATTAATATTTGATGTTGAAAATGTACTATACGAAGGTACGAGTAAATTGAAGACTGTTTTTGTAGTTATTATAGTGATTTTCGTGTCGGGCAGATCAATTTTCTTGTAAATTGTTAGGTATCGATGTCGGTTACTTAAAAATAACAGGCGTTTATTTTAAAATAGATGTTTAATTATAAATACGGTAATAAATAACAGAAATACATTTTTTTTAGTTTTGTTCGTGTGTATTTTAAACTAACTTTAGTTTTAGATGTACAATTATAGAACCTTCTTATATTTTATTCAGTTTGTTTAAAGTACATTAAATACTTTAGAGTTCGAGGTTGGAGGCTTCAAAGAAATAGAGAGTTTGTTATTAGTTTTATTTGACGGTATGAGATATACAGGGTGGTCCGAACAGTATTCAGGAAACTTCAGCAGCATATTCTGCAGATAAAAATAAGTAAAAAAGTTGTTATAAATGGATGTCCTAAAATGTTTAGTTTGGGATATACAGGGTGTATAAGTTTCATTTTTATTTCGATTTTTTCCAAATAATTTCTGAAGTAACGTCAATATTTGGATGAAAATTGGTGTCGTGTAGTTTTTTAACATGAGAAATTTGATTTTGATGTCACTATATCTCCTATTTGTAGGGGGCGCTACCTACGTGTATTTTAACTGTTTTGAAGATTATTAACTTTTCGTCCGTAAGGGTATAAAACTACTGGGTAAAAAAATATACATTTACGACGATTTTTACGCAAAAAAGGTCTCTTGGTAAAAATTGCTATGAGCAACCGTTCTTAAAATATTTAGAATGGAAATAATCAATAGCTAAGCCATTATTGACAAAAAATAAATCCGTTGATTAGATAGTTTTTTGACTGAAATAATAAATGGTGGGAAATTTTTATTTTTTTAAATTAATCATAAATTTTTCTGCGAAAAAGTGATGATAAAACAGTTTATGTTTAATTTTTGGTACAAAAACGTTTTAAATTTATTATTTTAGTCTAATAACTATTTAGTCAACAAGTTTAATTTATGTAAATGATGACAGGTATTGATAAATTCGATTCCAAATATCTCGAGAACCATTACTCGTAGCAATTTTTACCAAGAGACCTTTTTTACGTAGAAAATGTCGAAATGTATATTTTTTTAGTCTGTAGTTTTATACAGGTACGGACGAAAAGTTATTACTCTTCAAACCAGTTAAAAATATGTAGGTGGCGCCCTCTACTAGTAGAAATCATATCATCGAAATAAAATTTTTCATGTCAGAAAACTTCCAGACACCAATTTTCATCCATATATTGACGTTACTCCAGAAATTATTTAGAAAAAATGGAAATAAAAATAAAACTTCTACACCCTGTATCTTCGAAACTAAGCATTTTAGGACATACCAACCTTTTTACTGATTTTTATCTGCAGAATATCCTGCCGAAGTTTCCGGAATACAGTTCGGACCTCCGCACCCTGTACAATATAGAGCGCCAATATACAGGGTGTCCCAGAAATAGTGCAGGTATTTTAACTAGTAGTATATTTCAGCCTCAGAAACACGCCTATGAGGTTTTTTTTTGCAAAAAAATGTTTTGAAAATTTGGAATCTTTTTTAGTTTTAAGTTAAAAAACATAATTTCTTGGTAATATGGCAACACAGGTAGTTGATTAAATTTACATGAAAGAAAATCCAGAAAAGATCCAGTGGTTCTCAAAATTTAAGCAAAAAAGCATTTTTTGTTTAAATCCAGCTTTTAAAATACTTGCACTTATTTCTGGGACACTCTTTATAATGGCATTTAGACAAAATATACTATATATTAGGAAGATCTCAAATACTCGTTTTTTGTACATACTGTGTTAATCAAAATTATTAGTTTTAAAAAATGTTGCTTTTTACAAGCTTTTATTTAACTTGTGGTGTTAGTATGTTAAGGAAAATTTCACTACTCCATCTCCCAGTAGATGACATACCAAGAATGTACAACTTTATTTTTTCTGTTTTTTTTGTTAAAAGACCACTAATAATGAGCATTAATAGAAATGCACCCCATTAGGAGAAAACTAAAAACTTATAATAATTTATACTTAATCATAAGTATAGATAAGTATTTATGTCAATATCAAGTTAGGTACTTATTTTATTCTTGTTTACCTATACAGGATAAATCTGGAGATATGATTTTATATCATATAAATTGTGTAATATGATAAATTAATAGAATTAATTTAATTTAAAGTTAATTTTCTTCTTTTTAGAGCATTTAAATAGAAGCTTGTTGTTTAAAAGATTTATTTAGTTAATAATTTTATTTTAAATGCTGATATCTCAAAAACTAATTGTAAAATTTAAAAAAATTGCAATAAGACTGTAAAAATAAAGTAACGAGCTTCTCAAGGATGTATTACTCAAGGTAGGTTCGTATCAAAAAAAGTTGTGCAGACTATTTCCTAAACAGTGACAATGCCCGATATGATCAGAGCTGCAAGCTTACAGAAAACTTGAGACTTTTTTTTATTTAAATTATTTTAATGACTTATGTTATTTGATTTTAAGTCATTTTTCGAAAGCTGACTTTAGACTTAAAATTTAAGTAATTTTCAAAATGATTTGTGATTTAAATCTTTTTTCCCAAATAGAAAAATAATTCAGTCATTAAAAAAGGCTTAAATCTTTTAAAAGATTTAAGTCTTTTTAGAAAAGACTTGAGTCATTAAAGATCTTTTTAGAATCAATACCACTAGCAAATCAAAAGTTTCTTTGCTGTTGTCTTTCAAGTGAATCAAGTGAATCCCCCACTTCGTTATGTAGCCCGAAAGATGAACGAAAGAAATAATTCTCGAATATATTGAAGACTTGACGGTAATTATTTTTATTTAAGTATACAAATACTATATCAAATAATAAAGCGTTAATAATAGTAATAATACATCTGTAGGTATTTTCAAAAGACACATTTAAAAGTCCTTATGCTGAGATTTTTTCAACGTTTCTTTCATATATATTGCACAATCGTACAAAAACCAGAATTTTTCGCAACATTTTTTGTAGAAATTGATGCAAGTCCACCATTTTTTGCGCTCTACATCGACTAATAACTGTTCGGTTCTTTCAATATGCGGTAAGGAATGTGGTTAAAGCCAACAAAAACATTTTATTTTTCTTCACTGTACACTAACAAAATCGATTTGCAAATCGAATAGGATTGTTTATTATATCGAGAGATAGTTTCACCTCGATATTCTCATAATGTCGATACTTCTAAATGATCGATACTAAGCAAATAATATTATTTTTAATTTAAATTATGTAAATTTTAATTATTATGATTTAGTCAATAAATTTATCTGCCTAAATATAATTGGGCATATGTCAAATGACTAATATAGAAATCGGCATATCTAGGAAATATCTACTCATTTAGTAAAATATGGATTTTTAAAATAATTTTGTTATTTGTTATGACACTTAGCAAATGACTAGGCAAATGACTATTTGCCTAAATTTACATTATGCCTACGACATATCGAACATAATGTTTTAACTTAACCTTTTATTATAACAAATATCTTCTTGAACTGAGATTGTCTTTTCTATGAGACTATTGATCAATAAGTAAATATATTTTTAAGTTCAAAATTATATCCCAGAGCGGTAATAATAAACCAGGAACTTATAGTCCAATAAAATCTATCAAACACTTTTAAAAATTACATAATAAAATGGTGACTAGATTTAGGGAAAGAAAATAGTTCCTTTTCACAGGTTAGTTACCTAAGAATGATATATCACATTAACCAATAGTTGCACTATTAGTTCTTCTTATGAATATTATATTCAAAAAGACAATTGAACTCGTTTTATAATTAAAAATATCAACAAAATTATTGCCTTCTATAATGTGGCGTTTATTGGGGCTAATATTGCTACCTATGGTTGATTTTATGTTTTTCTTAATGTCTGACCTCAGCATGATGATCAGACATTAGGAAACTGATTGTGGACTTGTAGTTTGTTAAAGATTGGAAACTCTGAATATAGAAAGGTTTGATCCAATTAGTCACTATTCCATGATTTCCAAAAATGCTTAATATATTATTTCATAATAGACTGTCATGTAAGCCTGTCCAGCAAAATAAGGAATAATTTCGGCAGACGATGTCTACAGAACTCAATGACGATGATGATGACAAACAATGACAAATAATTACACAAAAATACAATTTACTTTTGAATAAAATTGATTTGAGACAGTTTTACATGCTGCAACACTTCTGCAGCAAGAGATTGTTAGTCGCAAGACCATCTTGTGCAATTATTCCTGCAGGTTACTTTACTTGCTGCAACTCTATTGCAATCGTTGTTTCTGTCAAATTCAACAAACAAACAAAACTATCATTAATAACAATACTCTTTAAACGTCATGCGGGAGTAAATCCAATAGCTATAAAGTTTTATTGTTAACATAATTTTTTCCTTCAAATTAATACTGTTCATTTTTAGATAAACTAAAACGAGATCCCCATACAAACAAAAATGTAAGTAAACTTGTGACATTTATTTAGCTTGCAAATTTATTTATTTTATTTATTTGCAATTTATTATTTATTTATTTTATTACTTTGCAATAACTAAAATTACCGGATTGTTCCACCAGAGTTGCACTTGCAATTGCAGAAATATCGAGCAGAACAGATAAGTTGCAGAGATATTAATCAGCTGGTCCACAACTGCGCATGCTTTTGTAAAAGATTTGTTGCAAGTTGAACCGTCTTGCAGGAAGTCTTGCAGCATATAAAACGGCCTTAACAAAAACTCTTACTGTCATATGTTTCCTCCTTGTCAGGATATATTTGACATTTCCTTGTTATGACATTAATTAGGAATGAACGTTGGTTTAAATCGTAATTTAATAATAGTAAATCCCCTTAATTGTTTAGACTATTAACGACAAAATAATTCCTATATTCTGCCAACAATCATTATACAGAGTCTTTTGATATACTCATATCCATTGTTGAACTTGAAATACAAAATCTTCATAACTTGATTGTATATGATTTACGTATTGTCAATACTTTAAATCTAGGCCCACTTGGGTTTATATCAAATTAATATTTGAAAACATTATGTTTCAGTAAGCCAATTCGATGTAAGCTCAAGAGTCGTTTGCGTAACGTCCACTTAGACTTCTTATGTGACTTAATGTTTCTTATAACAAACATTATTAATTAAACAAGTAAAATTCGTAACGCAACGTGATAAATTCAAGGCGAAGTTCGTCGCAGGTATCGACGGTGGAAATATACTGTAAACAGTTTGATAATGCACCTACCGTTGACTACCACGAGAAGACGAATAAAAAAGACTATTTTGAAGACTTCGCGGATGGTTAATGGAGTTAAGGAGTTTGTAGTTGATCGCGCAGAGTCAAGAGATGTCGGCAAAACTGTAAGTAATTCAGCATACACTTTGTCTTTCAATTTCCCAAATTCGTATATTTTGTATTATTTGTTCAATAAATAGACCTTCTTTTATTATGGTTTTAATCTAAAAAAGATCACCTGGAACTTACGCGACCCTAGGCAATATTCCCAACGCGACAGTATATTCTGACAAATATGAGTCATATTGGAGAGAGCAGATATTTTTAAACTTAACATTTGAAATGATAAGTATCGATCATTTAATATATCGACATATTATATTATATGTAATCACCAACATGCAATCACATTGTTCACTTTGACGTTGTTTGACTCAACACATCGATTCTGCCAAGGCCGGCTGCGGTGCGTTGTACGGTCCCGCCACGGCTGCAGAGATTTTGTAGGGCGAGCTAAGGGCTGTGTCCGTGGGGGCGCCCTGAGCAGAGAGCCCTCGCTCGTGTAGCCTTTGCTCAAAGCCTCCGCTTGCAAGGGAGAGCATCAGTCTGTTCGCTGCTTGTCTTTCGGCTTCGCGTTCCTCGGCTGTTTGTCTTCTGAAATAGAATAAAGTATTAGGGTATAGTTTCATCTCGAGATGAACTAAAACACATATTTGTGTAAACTCTATAAATTATAAAAATGTAAGGCAATAGTTCATTGGAGTCGACTCTTTTGAGAATAGAAAATCATGTTTTATATGATTGCAATTAGAATCTGCAAAATCTTCTAAAATATATGTGAAAGCAATAATGCGTCCCTAAAGTAACTGGACAATGAGTCCAAAGATTCCCAACCTTTAGTTAATAATAATTACTAAAATGCAACTAAAAGAAAAATGTTGTATTTGGAAAAAGTGTTAGAATATATAGTTCTTACTGTGTGAAAACACGCCACTTCGTTATGACTTAAAGTACTCTTTACTGGATAGAGTGGATACTACTTAGCATATGATAAATTCAGTCAATATAGAAGCCATATATATCACTATTCTGAATTGAGTCTCCAACATAATATTCTAAGGTACTTTTGTACCTTAAAAATTAAATTTAACATCCGGTGTGTCGTGGAGGTAGTTCCTCAGTGTAATATTTACTAAAAGCTTATGGGATGATTAGACAACATATAAGTAAAAGTCATTCGCAGCAAAGGAACAGGTTTAAGTGACTACAGTGTATCACCTAACACCACATATTTTTGAAGTCAAACTTCTTTACGCGCGTTAGGATTAAAAAATTCAAGGTCGTGTGTCACGTGAATGGAGCGAGAGGAAAATTGATAGCGGCAGTGTTGCTACTACTACACCATTCGGGTAGATCTACCCCTTTGTAAAACAATTTAACCTCGTTATCTCGTCTACTCCGATGAAAAATAAGCTTGTGGCAACACTGGGTAACGATTTGTGCCATACGCGACTGAGAATATCACTATAATATAGGTACTTGATACTGTACCAACCTTGATGTGTACCAATAGTCTGGTTGTGTTTTGATTTGGTAAAGCTAGGAGTAGAGATTTTCATGCATATTTTTTTATCGATAGGGTGAATAACGGTCTAGGTAAAGAGAATCTAGCTCATTTGCCAGCTCATAATTAGAATGAATTTAGAGTTAGTAACTCGTATTTTCATTGGAGGACACTGTCATACTTTATTTCAGACCAATAATCAACGAGAATATTCATATAATTTAATAAAAATTACTGTAAATCAGGGTACAATTAATGAATTGTTCGTAATTGAACTGTAATTTCTGTATTATTAATCCGGTAAATGATGGAGATAAACAATTGTGATTGATTAAAATTTTATTTTAAGATGAATCTTTTGTTAACAACATTCTGAGAATTCCGAATAATGAATTGAATAATGACAAGACAAGTGACATCTATTTAAAAAGAGACACCGATTTAGAGTGACAATTTGGTTATGTAAAATTTAGGGGTGACAATTTTGATTATGCAAAAGAAATACATACTCTATGAGTTTACTAGTTGCCTAACGATTAACATTAATTAAAAAATAATCCCCAACATGAATAATGAATAAAATATTTAAACAAAAACAGGCCACACAAAACAAATTGTTGGTTAGTAGCAGTTAGTTTTTGTCAGAGATATATATGTAGTAGTGTTTTAGTTTAATGGTCACAGCTGCCAGAGCTATCCGGCCAGGTGACAGAGTTATCGTTGTTAATAAAAATTTAAAAATATTATAAAATTATTATAAAGCTAGAATGAGTATACGTGTTTTATATTAACTGTAATTATTTTGAAGTTTATAAAAAGCATTCATAAAAAATATATATTCTTTAAATCCTTCAATTTAATAGTTTTTAGTAACAAGTTTTACTTCAAATATGCGCACATAGTGCACAATCTGTGTTATATGGAACTATTCTTAATTATTCAGTTGGTCTATAACATACTTTATTACTACTCTTTATAGTACCTTATAAAAATAATAAATTACCCACCTTGCGTTTTATTACTACACTATAATTAGAATTCAAATACTAATTCTATGAAATAATTTTAGAGTGAAGGCGTAGTAGGAAAATCTAATAAAATATTTCCTCATATTACCATAAGCCTATTTTCATTATAATATTTATATTAATTGCTCTTAAGCTATTATAGTAATAATATCTAATAAAACTAATAATACGGTAAAATAATACTGCAATATCGATATAAAACTATCCGCCATATCAATTTAAACGTGTATAAGCTATTAGATAAAGCTGCAATAAGATTAACGGAAATTTGTAATGGCGGTGATTCAAAACGCATTATCTCTAATTACTTTCACGTTATTGGATAATAATATAAAATCCAGCAAGATAAGAGCGACGTTAACTTATTAGAGTGCTATAATATTAGTAGTAAAATGTAATATCGAAATACAATTCTCCATTTAGGTCTAACAGATCGTAATACCTAATTTTTATTCGACAAATGGCGTCATTATTGTTATGTTTTATGAAGATTAGTGGATATAAAATAAGTTATTGGTGTAAATGGATGTGAAATAAATTTAAACGTAGCGACGGTTTTATTGTAGAGGTATATTTTATTTCGGTTATAATTTTCGCTGTGTCTAGCCTCCCGGTGACGGTATTCGAATTAATCGCGGAAAAAATAGTGACGTAAGCATATAATGTACTCCCCCTACTGTGGAGCTTGGTAGTGGATAATTACTAGAAAAATTAATTCTAGTGGGAATACACTGCATAGGGCATGCAGACGACATAGTCATGATTGCACGGGGGAAACATGAAGGCACCTTGTGTGATATTATCCAAAGAGGACTCCGCATCGCTCGACTGTCGAGCTGAGCATCAACTCAGATAAAACCGCGGTAGTGCCATTCAGTAAAACCCATGATTACCTATGGAGCAGTTGCGTGGTACACAAAACTAGAGCAACGTACAACAGGGCAAAACCTCTGCAAAGTACAGAGATATACATATATCTGCATCACAGGTGCCATGAGGAGGTCATTCTAGACCTAACACCACTACGCATTGCCGTCGGTAGTTATGCCAATGCGACAATGATTAGAATGTTCATTGACGGAAACAGTATTGGGAGAATTTTTAGGTTAGGGGCTTGGAACACCCTCAAAAAGAAAATTCCACTTCTCCAACTCCCAGAAGATGACATACCAAAAATTTACAACAAAAATCAAAGGTTTTCCTTGATTTGAGTAAAAAGAATCTTCGGATTTTCACGGAGTATCTAACACGACACTGTCTCCTCAACGAACACCTCGGTAGGCGAAAGTGAGAAACAACGGCGAATGCAGATTCTGTTGGAAAAATGAGAAAACACCAGAACACCTTATCACTGAGTGTGCCGAGACGACGACCGTTCGTGCTATGAAATTTGGTACGGCTGATGTCGAGGATGGAGAGCTGGCCTCTGTGGAGCCGTCTCAGATACTGGCCTTTGTTAAAGCCCTTAGATTATATGATGAATTTTAACTCGTTATAACTCAGGAAAGGGGAACACACAATAGATCTGTAAGGTCGCGGTGATGAAATCCCCTCCTAAATATTCTACATATGATGTAAGAATCTACCACTATTCAAAAAAATCCCGGTAGAGATTAGGCGATACGAAACTTTCCATAACCTAAAATCTGTTTATTTGATCATATTATTTTGTAATCAAAATAATAATGAAGGTCAAAACAGTCAGAACACATTTTCTTTATAATGAAGTTAAAAAGAACATTGAAGCTTTTATACAGAGTGGTCCGAACTGCATTCTAGAAACTTCGGCAGTATTCCGCGGATGAAATAAAATTAAAAGTTTTTTTTTTTTTTTTTTTTTTCTTTTTGTTTTGGAGATACAGTGTGTATAAGTTTCATTTTATTTCGATTTTTTTTGAATAATTTATGGAAGTAGCATAAATATTTGGATGAAAATTGAAGATCTGGGAGTTTTTGACGTGATAAATTTGATTTTGATGTAAAATATGACTCCTACTTGTAGAGGGGGCATAACTAAATATTTTTACTGGTTTTGAAAGTAATAAATTTTCGTCCGTACCTCCTAGAAAATTACTGAGTAAAAATATACATTTGCGACATTATTTTGCGTAAAAAGTCTCTTGGTAAAAATCGCTATAGGTAAATGGTTCCCGAGATATTTGGGTCAAAATTATCAATACCTGTCATCATTGACATAAAATTAAACATGTTGACTAAATAGTTATTTAACTGAAATCATAAATTTGAAAGTTTTGGTGTAAAGAGTTCAACAGAAACTGTATTATCATCATTTTTTTTTTTTTTTTTAAAATTAGAAAATAAAATTTCCCAATTTTTTTATTTCAGTTGAAATAACGCTATCTACTCAACGTGTTTATTTTCAAATCAATAATGACTATGAATGTATTATTACTTCCATTCTAAATATTTTGAGAAGAGTTGCTCGTAACGATTTTACCACAGACTATTTTAAGTTAAAAATCACGGAAATTGTATTTTTCCTCAACTCAGTTAATACAGGTACGGACAAAAGAGATAGCCCTCTTCAAGTTAAAACACATGTGGGTGGCGTCCCCTACAAGTAGTAGTCATGTTGACATCAAATCAAATTTCCCATGTAAAAACTCACAGTGCTAATTCTCAAATAATGATAGTCCTTTCAGAAATTGTTGGAAAAATCCAAGAATGAAATGGAAATTTCTACACCCTGTATCTCGAAACCAATACACATTTTGGGACATACATTCATACGAACTTTTCTTATTTTTATCTTCAGGATATGCTGCCAGAGAGTTTCGGAATACAGTCCCGGACCACCCTGTATTTTTTTCTTGTTTATAAAATGTTCACAATAATTTAATAAATGGTTATTCATCTATTTAGAAGTTGTACTACTATTGTTTACCTTTCAAAATAAACATTTACGTTAGAAATCCCATTCCGCCCCGGTGTGCCCTAAATAATTAAAAGGAAATATTTAGTTTATGTGGCCTTTACATTATCTTGTTAACATATTAATTTTTCAAAAAATCCTCTATGAGTATTTCGCCACCTGTAAGAAAATCTACAAAAAAAAAAAAAAAAAAAAAAAATGGTTATTTTTTTGTAAACACTTCTGCGTTAAACCCTAAACGTTTCATTAAAGTTATGTATACAGTGTGCAATTTGCCCCACAACAGAAAAATGTAGCGTTTTGGAAGGTTTATCTCTTTCCGTCGTCGAACAAAAAAAATACAAAGAATTTAACTATTTAAAATATTTAAAACAATTATTCAGAACACTTTACATTTTTAAAACAGATACGTCTACAGAAACCGTTGACGTTCTATTAAAATGACATGATATTAAGTTAAACTTCAAAATTAACAATTTACTACCTGATAACAATTGTGTACTTAATAGAAGTAAAACAAAGGCTGAAACTTTCTGTATGATTATTTTTTAAATTTTACGTATAATTTATGTTTGTGTTATGTTCTTTAAAATCAAAGAGCGATTACCATACATTTACTAACATCTACAGATGTATGAACAATACATTTATTTTATTAGATTTACCAAGAACATAACATAAAATAAATATTTTTTTTAGTTTTAATTAATTTAGAAATAATCATACAGAGGTTTAATTTTAGTTTTAACAATGAAAGTAATTGTTATCAATTTGGTAATTGTTAATTTTGAAGTTTAACTTAATATAATGTCATTTAACAGAACTTCAACGGTTTTGTAGACATTATCTGTTTAAAAAGTAAAAAAAAAAGTGTTTTTTTTTTTTTTTAGATTTAAATATTTTAAATAGTTTTTTTTTTTATTTTTTTGCTGATATATATTTTCGAACGATGCATTTTTTCTTTGTTATTAGATTTGTAATGTACTGAAACGCTCTGAGAAGAAGTGTCCACGTTGGGTTTAAAGCAGTGTAAAATGTATTTTTCTTACTGCGACTGGAAATGCCACTACCCATAAAGGATTTTTGGAGAGATGAATCCTTTATGGGTATGGATATTAATTTTCCCAAAACTGCTTAACAAACGCCAATTCATTACAAAAGCGTAAAATCCGCAGTGTTTTAACAGTAACGGGCAAGAGACAAATGGCAATGCAGCCAATA
>NW_022147042.1:25485-63675 GCF_002938485.1 Sitophilus oryzae
CCCGTGGTACTTTTTATGCTTCCCGACATTGTCCGTGGCTTTATTCAAGATTATTTTTATACGTTATCTATTAAAATGATATTTTAGTCGATCGACCGAAAATATTAATTGTGCGAGATGATAATGCACATCGTCCTGCATAAAAACAATATTTTTTCATAGTGAGTTTACGTTTTAAAATATTCAGAAATTATAATAATAAAAAAAACACTGGTAGGTAAAAGACAGAATAATATGTTGTTTCAAATTTCGACAACAATAAAGCTTAAAATCTTCTTGTCAAAGTCGTTTTGGTCAATATTTTTACCTCTCAAATGATTGCCGATTGAATTGGTTGCGAAATGTTCAAAAACGAAATAAGTACCAACAGATATTCAGGTTGAATAAATCACATTCAAACTACTTCTGTTTAAATCTCGAATAACTTTATGAAAAGGAATACAAAAAATTTTCAAGAATGGAAAGCAATTGCAACGCAACAAAGTTTTTAACCTTTCTCGTTAAAGTATTTAATTCATTCGCGGCGTTATTATCTATGAGCAGAAAGATTAACCAAACGATGAATTTCAGTTTTGACTGATTTTCAATTGCGATAACCGTTTTGATAAATGTTTTCCTATTTGTGGCATACTCTTTCCATTTTGTGTCAAAAACACCATTGAAATAGTCCCGGAAAATAAAACATGTTACCTAAAATAAATTCCGCACAAAAGACTATAAGTTGTTCGAATAACATATATTCCAGTCAAAATTTCAACAAAGCCTATTCTTTACATCCAATGAATTTCATCGCGGTACTTCAATCTTCGGTCGCCAAGACCGAACGACCTCGCTGGTTGCTTCACCCTCACCATAGCCTTCCATTCGACGGGGTGACCCCATATCTCTTCTATGCCGCCATTGAACGGTTAAAGTCCTTTAATACCGCCATGGAACCTTATCATTTGCGGTCGATGTTTTGTTGATCATCTGCAGGAATTACTTCAGGTGTTTCTTTTGTGCCAACATCGCATGCTGAATAAAACAACGACGAAATTGGTTTTCGACTGATTTGCCCGATCTCGGTAGACGAATTTTCATAAGCCCGAGAAGAGTATCAGTGCGTTACGTTTGGTGATTCATTTCATTCCCCGAAAGACGATATTCTGTATTTCGTTATGACTATTTTAATGATTATTTTTTTGTTATCACATACCCATAAATACAGTTGTACTATTAGCCGAATAATAACACGACTGAAATGTTCCAGTGATAACGATATAATAAAATTTCGGTAAGAAAATGACACTTTTAGCATTGTAAAGAGGTAAGCACTTATAATTCTTTACCTCAAAATTTATTCGAATCACTGTGCATTGGAAGGAGAATAAATCGAAAGACATTAGACTTCTAACACTTATAGTAATGAACAGCAGAATCGATCTATACGTTACATGAAAATGAATCTATTTTTCGTGAGAATCTTCAATAGATGGTTATCTTTTTGTAACATTCTGCATGCAATACGAATCAATTAATACATTTCATTGAATTATACGAGCAGCCATGACATTTTGGTGACCCCGAGGGTGTTCGACTGCAATGTACACGTGGTCGTTAAATATCAGCAGGTTAATGATCGCCATGGAAGACTGTTATAAGATCGTTGGCGATCGTTAAAGCGATCGCCACAGGTCGTACATAATTAATAGATAATTTCGATAATCATTATTATGCTTCCAGTGGATGTTATTAATACTGAATCGACCATTAATCAAACTATTGCGCGAAACATTTTACACGACGACCGATTAACTTTGTTCGTAGTGAAAATGTTCCTTTACAGTTTGATTTTAATGGTCGGCTACTTGCAACATCCTTGATATAGCGTGCATAAAGAACAACTGAGGGGTGTCTCACCATTGGAATTACATACATTTTCTGGCAGTCGCTACAGTCACAAGGTCTTTAAGCAGCGTCCTATGGCAGTCACCTATACAATTACATGGCAGCCACAGCAGTCTTCTTCATAGACGTTGGCAGTCGCTTAGCAGCGGAAGGATATTTTGGCAGTACGTGTACATTTTTTACTCGAGTGAGACACCCCTCGGGTTAATCTCACTAAAATAATCATGAAAACCTTTCGTATGAAGAACTAGTAGAATGTATTGGTGATTCTTATTATTTGCATACAGGATGTTGCAAAAAAGTGCCATCTCTGGTGGGGAGATTCTTCACGCAAAAATAAGATTCATTTTTCATATAGCAACATAGGTCCGATTCTGCTTGTTTCGCGATAACATGTGATAGATATGGAAATATGGAAATATATTTTCGATTTATTATAATTTCCTTCAAGTACTTTTAGTGATTCAGATAAAATTGAGGGTAAAAGTTATTATAAGTGCTACATATTTAATGCTAAAAAATTAACAAATTTACCAGGAACGTGCATATGGGTTATCACTGGAACATTTTTCAATTCGTGTGTATTCAGCTAATAAGAGTCTAACTGCCTTTTATGGTCACTTACAAGCTGTATTTGTAGGTATGTAGTATTAACAAAAAATAATCATTAAAATGAATCACAGCCAACAGAGTAAATTTGTATATATCTTTCAATCTTTCAGGAATGAAAAATAGATCACCAAACAGTAACCTTTTTTATTCTCTTCCTCAAAGGCTTATGAAAAATTCACGTCCCAAATCCACCGAGATCGGAACAAATCGAATCGAAGCCAGAAAAGGGTTCGATCGTTGTTTTATTCAAACGCCGATCGACGAAAAACAAAAACACGCACACACACACAAGTGAATAGCGAATAGCTTCCCCTCTACGGGTAGTCAATAAAACATCGACCCTCTCAAATGATAGGTTCCGTTGAAGGTGGCGAATTATTAAAAGGACTTTAAGCCGCGGTTGACAGAGGAAGAGCCCCGTTTATAGTAGCGGCACCCAGAGAGAGATATAGGGATATCCCTTGTCAAATAGAGGCTCTATATGTGCCCTGGATTCGGGGTGTAGGGCAGACCGCTGGGTGTTCAGTCTTGAAGCGTTAGGGAGGTGTTGAGTACCTTGTGGAATTCTATATTCGTTCTTAAAAATTTTATAGAGCTTTATTTGAGAAATTTTTATTTTGGAATATCAAATTTTATTCCGGAACGTTTCTTAATAATCTTTTGTACAGGGTGGCTGATGTATGTTTTATTTTCAAGTTCTTCAATGAATGTTTTTTGACACAAAATGGAAAGAGTATGCCACAAATAGGAAACATTTTCAAAAGCAGTTCATCATCGCAATTTGGAAAATCAATTCAAAGCAAATTCATCTGTTTAGTTTAATAATGTACTTTCATATATAAAAAAATAGATAAAATAGCACTTTAACCGCAAGGGTAGATTAAATCATACTTTAACAACGAGGAAAGGTTAAAAACTTTATTTCTTCTCACACATTTTTAATTGCTTCCATTCTTGAAAATTTTTGTATTCCTTTTCATCAGTTATTCGGGATTTAAATAAGTAGTTTGGATGGCGTTTGTCGCCTCAGCCTGAATATCTGTTGGTAATTTACTTATTTCGTTTTGAGCCATTTCTGGCTCCAATTCAATCAACAATCGACACGAAAGAGAATTAAAAATATTGACTCAAAACGACAACTAAAGACAGCTTTATTTATTTGTCAAATTACATGAAAACCAACGCCAACCAGCACAATATTTTTTTTTTTTTACTCGTAATAAATTCCTTGAAATAATAATTTCTGAATATTTTTTTAAAACGTAACTCATATGGAAAAAATATTGTTTATACAAGTTGATAAAATTGTATTATCGTCTCCCTTTCTAATTAATATTTTCGGTCGATCGACTAAAATATCATTTTATCATCTTGTATAAAAAATAATCTTGAATAAAAATACGAGACTTATTGTCAGGAAGCATAAAAAATTACAAAAAGGCCTCAAGCCGGGATGTTGCCTATCTTCTATACTATTCAAAATATAACTGCAACAAGCACTAAAAAAAATGGATGCTTTAGTGTAGAGGAATGGGAATCCCCTAATAAATGAGGACACCTGTACATCCTATTTTTTGCGAACGACCAGATAGTCCTAGCCCAAGATCACGACGACCTTGAATATATGGCAAGGAAGCTGATGAGGAGTATAAGAAATGGGGATTGGAGGTAAATATCACCAAAACTGAATGTATGACTGTAGGGGGCCACAAGAGAACATAGTCTTAGGATGGAAGCGTGATAAAAAACTGTGACAAATACAAATATCTTGGATTAAAAATAACTAACGATGGAAAACTCTATGAGGGTATAAAAGATCTAATAATGCAAGGCAGGAGGGCAATAGCTATGTTGAATGGTGTACTGTGGGATCAAGGAACCTCTAAAGCTAATAAGAAGAACATATTTATATAATACGGTAGTGAAAAGCATAATAACTTACGGAAGCGAAGAATGGCAGTTGAAAAGCAGAACAGAGAACATGCTATTAGCGACTGAAATGGATTGCTGGAGGAGATCTGCTGGAAAATCGAAAAGAGAACAAATAACCAACGACAGAGTAAGAGAGATTATGGGAGTAGAACACACAACTGTGGACGACATAAGAACAGAACAACTCATATGGTTTGGTCAAGTGCAACGAATTCCCGATCACAGAATACCAAAACAAATTTTACTGGGGACACCTGAGGCAGAAATAAAGAGGAAGGCCGCGACGAAGCTGGAGGGAGGGTGTGGACCAAGAACTAGAAAATAGAGAAATACCTGATAATCTCTGGCTAAATAGAGAAGAGTGGAGGTTAGGTGTCGGAAAACGTCGTAGAACGTTCTGAACCGACTTATACAGAGTGAAGAGTTTCCTACGATGTTCTCTATGGGTATCTCGGAAACTACTGGAGATAGAGAGTCGGTTAAATGGGAAAAGAATTGCAGTTTTGTGGGGTCATAAATATTCACCTTTCAGATTTTGAGAAAGTTCATGGCTTACTAGATATTTCAAAGAAAAAACAAATTTCAACTATTTTAAAAATTGTCTCTAATTCCATTATAAGCTATTTTAGACAAAAGTTTTCAGATAAAGTTGTAGATAATCACATCTTTAATGAGACCGTGTCCTCCGTTTTTTCTAAAGCCTGTAATTTTGATATATGACACAAACATATGTTTTTTAAATGGAAACCATAGTTGGCCATGATTTCGTAAAGCGCGCCATTTTTTAAAGCTTTTTAGTGATATAAGCTATAATGTCTTTTCTTCGAAAAATTCGGAGTTATAGCCAATTCTTATAATTTTAAACAATTTCACTTAGTTAGTCATGGGAACAATTTCAATCGCCGTTGCTCTCAGAAATGTTAAGCTGTCACATCTAAACTTTGTAAATTATAATAAACAAAAATTGTAAATATGAATTTTCAAATGAAGAAAAGCGTGTAGATACGCGCATCAATAGAGTGGTTTCCAACATGACTTTCAGTCTGACACACCACCCCCACCCTTCATAATGAAAAGAAATTTTAAAAATCCATTTATATCATAATTATACAAACGCAGGGATAGAAAGAGGTGTACTAATTGCATGGGCCTCCTCGATCACCTGACCTATCTATTTTAGAATTTTTATGCGGTATAGTTACTTTAGTTACACTTTTTGGTTGGATTGGTTTAGTTATTTGGCGAGTTGGTTAGTGTGGTTATTTGGAGGCTGTTAATTCATTGGTTAGTTGGTTTTTCGGGTTTGGGAAATATTCCTTGCTCAAAACTAGATTTGCGTATTTTTTCGGGCATTGCCCGAATTCAACTATTGAGCGTAACATATACACAGAATATGCCCATCAAGGATAATAACCCAAATTTGCTTTAATGGTAGGCAATTATTCAATACAAATTAACTTTTAAGTGACTGAAATAATAAATAAAAAAAAAAAAAAAATATCGAATTTTAAAAAAATATTGCTTTCAGGAACGATTAGGGCCCTGTGTATTTGAAACTCATGTTGGACGTAATAAAAGTTGGGTAAACTATTATTTTATGTAAAGTCAGGTATTAGATTAGAGTACTGTATTTTAATAGATTAGAATTGTTGGTTAATTCATATTTGTTTTATTTTCTATGTAGGTAGATATTTACAAATTGAAATTTCAGGACAATTTTTTTAATACAAATTTTTTTTTTTTTTTTTGTATGCAAAAAGAAAATATACGATATATAATATATTCCTATATTTTTCATTTATTGATTTATGGAAAGCACTGTTCATTAAAATGTTGTATCCTATGTTATAAGACTTGTTTCTCTCTACAAATTTTCTGTCTCACAATGTACCGTTTATTGTCAGGAAGAGTTCATAGTTTCATAGTTGTCGATTTTCGAAAGAAATCAATTACATGCATATTATTTCTTATATTTTCATTTTATTGATTTTATGGGAAAGCACTGTTCATTAAAATGTTGTATCCTATGTTATAGGGCTTGTTTCTCTCACACAATTTTCTGTCTCAATGTACCGTTTGTGTCCAGGAAGAGTTCATAGTTTCATAGTTGTCGATTTTCGAAAGAAATCGGTACATGCATATTATTTCGTATATTTCTCATTTTATTGATTTTATGGAAAGCACTGTTCATTAAAATGTTGTATCCTATGTTATAGGGCTTGTTTCTCTCTACAATTTGCTGTCCCACAATGTACCCTTTTGTGTCCAGGAAGAGTTCATAGTTTCATAGTTGTCGATTTTCGAAAGAAATCAGTACATGCATATTATTTCGTATATTTTTCATTTTATTGATTTTATGGAAAGCACTGTTCATTAAAATGTTGTATCCTATGTTATAGGGCTTGTTTTCTCTCTACAATTTTCTCTCACAATGTACCGTTTGTGTCAGGAAGAGTTCATAGTTTCATAGTTGTCGATTTTCGAAAGAAATCAGTACATGCATATTATTTCGTATATTTTTCATTTTATTGATTTTATGGAAACTGTTCATTAAAATGTTGTATTCTATGTTATGGGCTTGTTTCTCTCTCTACAATTTTCTGTCTCACAATGTGCCGTTTGTGTCAGGGAAGAGTTCATAATTTCATAGTTGTTGATTTTTTGAAGAAATCAGTACATGCATATTATTTCGTATATTCCTTAGTTTACTGGTTGCCTAAAAGCATTCATAACAATATATTCTTCAAATTTTTCAATTTAATAGCTGTTGGTAAGTTTCACTTCAAATACGAAATAATTACACTGTTTTTTTTTTTTCAGTGAATTTTCTTCCAGTGGCGACAACCCTAAAATTCTTTTCAAGCAGGATTACAAAGTTTGGTGGTCTAAATCCGTCATCCAATCAACACAATTTAATACCGCTTAACATGGCTTAACCGTCGACAATTAAAAAGAGAAAGGACGAAAGAGACGATGTGCTCATGTCCAGCAGCTCACTCTCCACGCAGAACTTGTAATTACCGAGTCCGGTAATGGACGTACCGTGTCCGACAAGGGAACGGCGCCACGGCCAGCGGAAAAAAGCGGCTTTTAAAAACGAGGGTACTGCCGCGACCGTATCCCCGTGTGTGGTTAAATTGGATTTTATGTTATTGTTGTTTGATTATAAAGTATTTAAACTTTAATGCTCGTATAGTATCTTCAATTATACTTATGTCCCTTCTTCTGTTGTTCGTTTTTTACGGTATAATTGGAAATTTATTTCGTGCAAAAACGCGACTTATATACAGGGTGAATCTTAAATAAATGCAAATATTTTATAAGGGCTGGTAGAGCTCGATAAAAAGGAGCATATTTTCCCTTTACTGTTTTTAGGGTTCCGTACCCAAAGGGTAGAAACGTGAACCCTATTACTAAGACATCGCTGTCCATCCGTCCGTCCATCCGTCCGTCTGTCACATAGCTCTATCTTATGAACCGTTATAGCTAGACAGTTGAAATTTTACAGATAGCTGGCTATACATATACAGGGGTTGATCTGTGGGTTTGGAACAGCGCAGATTAAACCGGCATGTTATTCTTTTTAATTAATAGGAAGGAGCGCGCCAGTTTTAACCGGTCCAGACTTGAATGTTAGTTTACACCATACCAGTTAAATCCGCCGTTGTACATTTCTTAAATAAATATTTGAAAAGTTTTAGTGCGACAAGGTCGTCAACATGTCTTCTGAATGTGTTGTATGTTCAAAGACTTTATTTTATTTAAAATATTATGGCGCATGTTTTCGGAATTATATATTTTATATAACAAAGCGCCTGTGCAGAAATTCCGACTGAAAACTTTAGATCTTCAGATGATCTTCCCGTTGCAAGAAAACGAAGGGTGGCCATTACCCGGTCCTCTGGTTCTATTGCTGCTCTCATTAGAGTATCTTGCTTTGTGAGACCCTTTCTTACTAAACTAAACAAAAGCTTATACGTACCAATATCCATTCTCAAATAATTTTTAAAACAAAAAAAAAAAAAAAAAAAACTTTTAAGAATATTATGAAATAACTTTTTCTTCAGCAACTAACTTTTCATCCATTTTGAACATCTCCTTTTTACAGCACTACTTTCATTATTTGCATATTAATAATCATTCCACAACACAGAGCTACTTTTTGCCTTCCACAAAACATTTTAAAGCATACGTTTTAGGCATACTTGTTATACCACCGATTATCAAACCGTATACAAAACTTTCGCGAATTCGAAATTCCTCAGTTTCGATTCAAACGGTAGATAAATCTACAGCTTTCGCCCACTAACGCCCGGTGTTCCCTGTGGCGGATCGATCTCTAAGAATTAACCGCGAATTTTTAATCTGCGTTAGTGGATTACAACATATTAGCATCAATTGTTCTTTCAGGTTGATCGGGATAATTCCAATGGCTGAAACAATCAAGGGGACTACCTGGACCGATTCCATTTGCCATATATTTTTATTTTATTCTCAGATCTTGATACTTTCTTATTTTTTCTGTAAACTTGCTTTGTATATTGTTGTTGTTAGGAATAGAAATGACAATTAGTAAAACTGTTTTTTTAATTATATTTATAAGCGTCATGTCCGGTCTGTTACTTCTAACGGTTTTATTTGTTAAGATTGTTTTATCTCAGTATATTTTGAAACTATTATTTTCGACTACTGGTGGTGGATGATATTTGTAGTAGGACTCTTGGATTTCTCGGTCAATGTTGAATTGTTTGAGGATCTCCAAGTAGATGATCGATGCGACTCTGTTGTGTCTTTCCAGATACATTGTACTCGCCAGATTACTGCACCCTGATAAAATGTGTTCTATGTTTTCACTTCCAGAATCACATCTATGGCACTTGTCTGATATATTCTCCTTTAGGATGAGTTTCCGGTAGTTGCGTGTTGGAATCACTTGGTCTATCATAGCCACTATGAATCCCTCGGTTTCTGGGTAGAGATAACCTGATGTTGACCAGTGCAATGACGCCGCCTTTTCAATGTGATGTTGATCATTTGGGTACCGTCCGTGTAACTCCTTGGCTCCCCAAGCAGCTATTTCATTAGTGATCGATCATCAATTATAATCGACAGGTCAACCTCTATATGTATGGCCAGCTAATGTATCTATGTTGCCGCTATAAGAACAAATACTCATCCCCTAGGAGATGCAAGGCCTTGTCGTTGGTAGAGCTCCTGGTTAGGTGCTGGGGGAATCCCCCTAGCACTTGGCTTGATCTAAGAAGCATCTCACTCATCGTCTTGTCCCTGACTGTAGTGTCGTGGCCAGGGAATTGCACAAAGACATATAACGATACCGGGCGGGGCTACGGACAGCCACAACCTTGGGGCACCGAGGGGCACCCCATTGTATTTTACCCCTTACTTCTACATGCTGGGCTCTGTAGAAGTGCACCGACTATCCCTAGCGACTCATAGGAACACTATGAGATCTGATAATAATAGTAATAAATACATCACCGGTGAAGCTGTGGGAAAACCCCCTAGCGACACTGGGAACAGTAACAATGGAAGTTCCAAGGGGCCAAACCCAAGAGAACTACAGGAGAGGTGGCTGACACTTGCGTGAGACCATCCTCCGCAAGTGGTATACAAGCTACCACCTCTTTTAGCAAGGGTCGGGAGCCTGCCTCCTACCTCTAAACCCAACAGGCGACACAAGCTACCGTTTCGTCTACCCGGCCTGGGTCGTAGCTCCTCGACTGTGAGGGACACGGGTCTCCGCAGGAAGTCCTGGGACTGTATGATGAGTTATAACTCAAAGAGGGGGACACAATAGATCTCTAAGGTCGCAGAGGTTAACCCCCCTCCCACTTATTCTAATTCTAAATTCTAGAACAAATACTAAAAAGCAAATTAAATAAATGTTTATCAATAAAAAGTACTTTCACTAAACATTATCTTTTAGTAAAATTTTACATAGAATCTTTCAAGTTCTCGGTGGCCGCGTGGTTACAGCGTTAGGACTTTACGTTGCTATGACGTTGGAGCCGTAGTAAAGCAGGTTCGAATCTTAGTCAAGGCGACTTTTTAATCGTTTTTTAATTTTACATATTTTACATATTTGTATGGTTAATACAATTTTAGTAATGTATTTCTCTTCATTTTTAATTACTTGTTCAAATTTTCTTCAGCTAAATCGGAAAAAAAAGTTTATATTAATATAGTGTCTAATGCTGTATAGATAATGAATGGTACGGAACCCTTCGTGCGCGAGTTCGACTGGCACTTGACCAATTTTTCAAATATTTAAGTCCGAAATATCCGAGTTATTTTCCTTGAAAATTTAAAAAATGACTTTGCTTATATTTTGAGAACCACACTTGGCTTTTTGTGTTTTCTTTCTTGTAGATTTAATCCACTACATATTTCGCCATATTTTCAGAATATTATAATTTTCACTAAAAAATTATAAAATTTTCCAAAACCTCGAAATATACCCTTCAAATTTAAAAAAAAAAAAAAAAAAAAAAATTTTATAATATAATTTTAGATTCTTTGCAAAATTTTTATGAATTTGATATCAATATTTCGTTTTCCCTCTTATAATTGACAGATAAAAACTTTTATTTTTTAGATAAAAATAGTATGGTATGTTAGATATACAAATTAGATTGATTGGTGTTTTCTGGTATTTTGAAACACTTCTCTGTTTTCACCGGAAATGACTACAACTTCGATACCTTAAATGGCATCCCCGGTATTTTTTTTTACTCTTTTATTCGATAGAAAATGACATTCTGAGAAGAATAACATATCATATATCAACTTTGACATTCTCGCTTAATAAAAAATTGTAATTTAAAATTCAATCTACAATGCCATGGCTATGTTAAAAAACACTAATTCTCCATCAAGGAGCCTTGGAAAAATATATTTGATCGTCTAATGTTTTAGTGTCTTGTCCTGGCCAGTTAGAAAATGCTCAATCGTATTTTAATCATATCTCAATTTTTCAAATGAAACGAGGGTGGCTCATTAGTATTATTTGGAAAAAGATTTTTACGAATAATTTGATACCACACTATATATTATATTTCAAGTTAAATTTTCGTTATGAACTGTAAATTATAATTTCTTAAATAACCATATGCGAAAATGTTGACATATGATATGTCATTATATCTAGAGTGACATTTTCTATCGAATAAAGTAAAAAAAAATACCCATTTAAAATAAAGTTGTTGTCATTGCCGGTGAAACCGGAAGGACTGGAAACAATTGAATACGTCAATCAACGTCTAATTTATGTCATATTCTAACATACCAAACCTAGTTTTTTAACAAAAGTAGAGGTGAGCCACTTTGAGATGCACCCGGTATTTGATATCATCTTGTTTCTTGATAATATTTCTACGACAATAAAATGTACAATCATTTATTGTGATAACGTACCAATTAATATACTATTTAGAAATAAGTTGAAAAAATAAACCATTGGACTAATGGACAGATTGAAGGTTTTAAATTTTCATAGTGCCCCTCTATTCAGAGTTTGATTGAAGACGTTTGAAATTCTTATTAGAGCTAAAAGCCTGTCTCCTAATTTATTTACCGGATTTGTCCCCGAGGTAGATTGATATTTGAAGTTTTAAGCGTCACTGTTTAAAACAAAGTCGTAAACTTTCCACTATGAAGAAAATACAAAAAATATAGAATAAGAAAATTAAAATGAAATAACAATTAATGTTAGTGTACCTTTATATAATATTGAATATTTATATAGTTAGACCAATTTGTGTACAAGTAAAGAACCATTGGAAAATGTGGGCCTGTATGTTTAAACCGTCATACATACGTTTTCACAAATGATTGACTGTTAGATACAGTAATTAAAGAACAAAACCAACTTGGAAGGAATGTTATCATGGTATTAAATGAGATACTGTGGGACAGAAGCATGAACAACAGGAACAAATCGTTAATATATAAAACCATCATCAAGAGTATAACAACATACAGCGGTGAAGTGTGGCCAATTAAGGAAACAACAAAACGAATGCTGATAGCTACAGAGATGGATTTTTGAAGAACAGCAGACAAATCAAGACTCGAACGAATAACTGATGAACGCATAAGAGAAATTATGGAAGTTAAACATACAATAGTGGACGAGAGAAAGAACAGACAACTCAGGGGCACGTCCAAAGAATGGCAGAAATAAGAATCCCAACGGAAATAATAAACTGGAAACTTGCAGAAAAAATAAAACCGGTTATAGATCGAGAAGAAGTTGGCTGGATGGCATTAACAATTTTATGGAGGAAAGAGCTCTCGGAGACGATGCATGGAGAGACAGACAGGCATGGAGAGATGACATCGGAAGACGTAGAACGTTTTAAACCGATTAATATATATACATATATAGGTTTTAAACCATTGGCATTGTTTTTATCATTTTATTCGTACCCAAATTTGGTGTTCGTTGTATGTCGGCCAATGGAACAAACTTTAAAAGTAATGTTTATATCTTTGTGACAAGGAGTTAATTTTTTGGATAACTACTTGGGTTAAGTGGTAGAATAGCTTACAGCTAAACTTCGCCCACAAATTGTAAATATCTTTTTTATAGTACAATAAAGACGATTTTTTTTCACTGCTCAGAGCAGGTTTAAAGCTGCCTTATCGGTCCATGGGAACAAGACAAGGTGCTATTGTTAATCACCTAGAAACGAACGAACAATGTTGGCAGCATCAAGCAGCACAGATTTCTGCATTAGGCGGTGGCATTTCTGTGGCATTCGAATTACTTTAATTGTTCTTTCAGGTTGACCGGGATAATTCCAATGGCTGAAACAATCAAGGGGACTACCTGGACCGATTCCATTTGCCATATATTTTATTTCTATTCCAAATCCTTGATATTCCTTTGTTATTTTTTCTTTAAACTTGCTTTGTATATTCTTCTTGTTAGGAATAGAAATGACAATTAGTAAACTCGTTTTTAATTATATTTTAAGCGTGATGTCCGGTCTGTTAATTCTAACGGTTTTATTTGTTAAGATTGTTTCATCCCAGTATATTTTGAACCATTATTTTCGACTATGGGTGGTGGATGATATTTGTAGTAGGGCTCTTAGATTTCTCGGTCAATGTTGAATTGTTTGAGGATTTCCAAGTAGATGATCGATGCGGCTCTGTTGTGTCTTTCCAGATACTTTGTACTCGCCAGATTACTGCACCCTGATAAAATGTGTCTCTATTTTTCACCTAGAATCACATCTACGGTAACTTGTCTGATATGTTCTCCTTTAGGATGAGTTTCCGGTAGTTGCGTGTTGGAATTACTTGGTCTTGCATAGCCACTATGAATCCCTCGGTTTCTGGGTAGAAATAACCCAATGTTGACCAGTGCAATGACGCCGCCTTTTCAATGTGATGTTGATCATTTGGGTACCGTCCGTGTAACTCCTTGGCTCCCCAAGTAGCTATTTTATTAGTGATCGTGTAGGAGTTGGAAAAGCATCATATTGTTTACTACTGAGGTTCAAAGGGGTGTATTTGACATCAGCTGAAGACACCGTGAAGAAAAGGTGGCTGTTCTTGGTATAAAAGTATTCTCTGAGGCTCTTTATTTGCTCCCGACAGACATTAACAACATCCAGTAAACCTCTACCTCAAAGACGATAGCTCCAAGTACAATAAAGACGTTTTTTTTTTCTTGTTATTACACAAGAAAGGAAGACACAAAAGATCTATAAGGGGTCGGGTTGATTATTATGATTATCCCATACAATCTACAATCAGTGGCGAAATACTCAGGTCCTTCTCAAGGTATAAAACAATATTTAACACATATCATTTCTGAAGTTTCAGTTTACCTACAGAAGTTCAAAGTTTACAGACTATATTCTCTGTTTACAGACTGTCAGTTGACATTAGCTTTACTAAATGTAGAGAACTACTGAAAAATGTAATTTTATAATTTGGAAAACCTCTCTTACCTCCATTTTGTTCTGTTTTGGGAAACCAATGTCTCACCTGAGCATCAGCCACCAGCGTTTTCGCTAGGGCTGCTCTTTCCGCCGACGCCAAATACTTTTGTTTGTGAAACCGTTTCTCTAGTTCGGCGATTTGTAACCTGGTGAACGACGTTCGGGGTTTCTTCCGTTTAGGGGGCGTTCTGTTTTGGTAGGGGTGGCCTATTCGCCTCGTCATGGGGAATGTGGCTGTAAAGAAGAAAACATGAATCAGTTTTTTGTTATTGGAACTATCTATATAAGTAAAAACGAAATGTTGTTAAGAGAGAATCGGTACATTTTTTTTGAGAAAAATGAAATAGTGAAGAAAGTGTCAAAGAATATGAAGTAGTTAAGCCGATGAAATGTGAAATGTGAAAAAAACTTCCGATGGAAGCTAGTGAAATAGAAAAAAATAAGTTAGAGAGCGTCTTTTTATATCTGTACCGAGAGAAGTGAACACTCATATTTTTAAAATTAGAACTAGCTAAGTTTGAGACAGAGGGCGCTACTTTTAATAAAATCTCACTTCACAAGTATATGACAATTAAAATCAAAAGAAAAGCTTATGTTCTAACGTGTTTA
This sequence comes from Sitophilus oryzae, assembly GCF_002938485.1. Classification (NCBI taxonomy): domain Eukaryota; kingdom Metazoa; phylum Arthropoda; class Insecta; order Coleoptera; family Curculionidae; genus Sitophilus; species Sitophilus oryzae. The sequence goes on from NW_022147042.1 coordinate 40,500, forward strand.
AAAATAGTAATAATATAACAATTTTACAATATTTTTTTTTCCAATATCCTCGGAAGTATTCAGATATTTTGAATTTCCAATACGGCCATAATTTCTTCACTACCTTGGTAATAAGTCTTGCTATAGTAGTAAGTTATCCACACATTTTTATAATATATATTTTTTTAATATGATCTTAAAATGTCCCACAGTATAATAGTGCAAGAAAATAGGCCTTCAAATACGAAGTTTTGGTAAAAACTTGAAGTTACTTTGAAAGATGTAAAAAAGAATTGTAAAAGATTTTTTTGAATTCATTGAAATAAATAAATAAAATTATTTTCTCGAAATTTCGGAGAAACAGTAAAAACTAGAAAAATAGGTTCAAATAAAAGTTGTAGAGCGTTCCATTTTACATAAAAATGGTCTCTATACTTTATTTGCTTAAATCAAAGTTAATCGATGCTAGAAGCTAGGACACAACTTTTATTGAAACATTTTCAAAAAAAAAAAAAAAAAAAATTTGAAAAAAAAAGAACTTATTTATATTTTTCACCCCTTCCCGGGGTGAATTTAAAAAATCTCAATTGAAGTTTATAATTTTCCAAACAAAATGAACAAAAAAATGTTAAATATAAGAATTTTTCAGCAATGATATATATACAGGGTGTCCCAGGCTGAGCGTATTAGTAGAACTAATAATATGTCTAGATCGATATTTTATTATCGAGATCTATCGATTAAATATTTTCATTATTTTTTTTTTTTTTTTTTTTTTTTTTTTTTAAATTTTCTTATTTAAATGGGTTCCCCTATTTTTTATTACATACCTCTAAATTCTCTAGAAAAATGCTATGAATATTGATGTTAAAACACTCTATATCTCAATTATATTTTTGAGAAAAAAAAGTTTTTTTATTTAAAAAAAATGTATAGCCTCAGAGTCAAATTTAGTGATTGCTACAGCTATTGTGATGATAAGGGAGAACGATTGATATTATTCATTCAAAATAAATTTTTTTTAAATTAAATATAATAATGGCCGAAACTGTTTTGGAATTGAGCGATTAAAGAATATAAATCATTTTTTTCATTGAAATCCTCATTCCTTTTTCCTCACTAGTGAAGATTTTACATCTGTTAATTTTAATTATACGTTCCTATACCAAAATAAATAATTTTAAGTTATTTAAGATTTTAGTCTGAAAACGTATATTTTCTTTGATTTTATCTAGCTTCCTTTGACATTAAGTGTCAAAAGTCAGACAATTTATTTCCATCTGTCAGAAAACAAATTATTTGAATTTTCTAAGCTTTATTAACAAATAAAAAAAACTTAAAAAAGTTAAAAAGTGTATTTATAAAAATATGTCTCGTATTTTCGCTCCTTAGTGATATCTAATAGTTGATATTAATTATATTGATAATATACTGTATCAACCCTGAAAAAAAACAACGTAAAGTTGGCTTCCAAATGATGATCGATAACATATTGCTTTCTGAACAAAGTGTCACAATATGATATAGCCAGATCTATTGATTTACATCACTTGACGTTTAAAGTCATAGGCTACTGGTCAAAATCAAGAAAAAACTAAATTTTAAATAACTTAAAAACGATTCATTTTAGGTACAGGAACATGTATAGTCAAAAAGTAACGAATTGAAAATCCTTTTCACTAGTGAAATAAAAAAAGTGGGTTTCCATTTGAAAAAAATGATTTATGATACTTCTTTTATCGCCCAATTCCATGACAGCTGCAGCCATTATTATATGACATTCAAACAATTTAAATTTTGAAATAGATAGGCGCATGTCTTCTCTTTATGACACAGTGGCTGTGGTAATCACTAAATTTGACGTTTAGGCTATACACATATTTTTTACAGGCAGTTTTTTTCGTCCAGAAATTTTAAATATTTTTTTTCTCAAAAACGATTAATGTTAGGTATAGAGTGTTTGATATCAAAATTCATAAAATTTGACATAGAATGTAAGTATGTAATAAAAAATGGGGGCACCCAATTAAAATAAGAAAGTTGTCATCAAGTTCCGGTATTTCCGGAAGTTTCGGCATATTGAAAATAGTTTTAATCGATAGATCTCGTTGTGAAACAATGATGTGCAAAAACTCTCCGGTCTAGATATTGTGGTTCTCTAGAAACTTCTAATGAACGCTCAGCCTGGGACACCCTGTATATTTTTTAAATTTCTACTATCATCCCCTATCTTCTAGCCACACTATCTATGTTAATTTTGATCTGAGCAAAAAAGTATAGAGATCATTTTGAACAAGAAAGAAATAGTGAGGGAAATGTATAAAAACGAAGAAAAAAAAAAGAAAAAGATTAAACGGCTCAGCCCTCAACAACTCGTAACCGTATACACCAGTGAGATCATTTTTATGTATAATTTGACGCCTCACAATTTCAAAAAAATAATTTTATTTTTTTATTTCACTCCTCCTCGGGGTGAATTTAAACAAATCTTTCACAATTCGTTTTTAGATCTTTCAAAGTAACTTATATCAAAAATTCAAGTTTTATCAAAACTTCGTATTTAGGGTGGATGCAGTGACGCCGACGTTCCGTAATCCTGCTGTTAAAAGATAACAGCTGGTTGGATATTGTCACCAAAACCTGTTGATTGGTTGTTGTATTGATATTTACGCTGCGTTGGATACTCTACACTAAATTATAAAAAAACGGTGAAGACTAATGATACAGTCCGGGTTTTAATAAACATTAATAACGGTAACAGACTAACGATATTAAAACATCTGTAATACTCAAGTATACAAACAGAAAAAAAAATGTCAAAAATACCCTAATATTGACGCCGTTGGCTTCTATAACTGCCTGTATACATCCATTCATACTGTCATTGAGGCTGCATAATATATTATATTGCGTTATGTTGTCCCATTCTTCTTTAAGGACCAAGCGAAGTTCATATAATGAAGCTGGTACTGCGTACTGCGTCGCGACATCCTGGCAAGCATTTGCCAAACGTCGAACATGATGGGCAGTTCGTAGTAGTATATAGTTCACAATAATCATCAAAGCCGCCTTGTCACATTGAAAAAATAACTTCAAAAAAGAAATGATAATTATTGAAAAATTGGCAAATTCTTAGAGGCAAGTTCATTTCGCTCTTAAAAGTTAACCAAGGCATGTATTGGCATAATCCAAAAAACAAAATGCTCAGGAGACATGGTTCTGACCATAAAATTATATTTTAGGAACATTTACTAATGAAATTATTGCACAGAGTGTTATAAAGTTAAGGTAAAAAACAAACCCTCGATTAACCCTGTAGGATATGCCAAATACTAAAGTTTATAAAAAACTGAGTTTACGAATAAGTGGTATAATTATATACAGTGATATAATTATATACAACTTGCTAAAAAATTCACGAAAATAGAATACCTATTTCTCTCCAATCTATTACGGTCAAAATAAAATACTTACAACCAATGCAAACACTTTTTTACCATCTATATCCATCCCATAAAAAACTAAGTTACAAAGTACATAACTTCCCTTATTTATCGTCACTTCCCTCCTTGAAAAATACTTTACTCACCGCTTATATTCAGCGCCCCGCACCGTTTCGGTTAACGTTTTGGGCCTGTCTAATGCGCTAAAACACTGATATCACCAGTCGCTCTAACGACTCAATAATCCTTTAGAGCGCGGCGCGTAGGGCGAAATTATTAGGTAAAATTACGTGCAAACGACAAAGTAACCTTAATGGCGCATCATAACCCTCATCCTCTTAAAGTAACGCCTGAGGACAACAGCGACGAGGTTAAGAAATTACCTTTTGTTTTCATTTAGGAACAGCCAGGCGAGGCGGGAGTGTGAGGTGTTTATCAAAGTTAGGAGGAGATTGTTAATTGTAAATACAATATAATAAAGTCTTATGATCAAGAGTACTTTGTCGTAGTAAGTTTTTACTTAAATCGATACCATATAATCCGGACTGTCTGTGACACTGTAGAAGAAAACAAACAACAATTATTTATCCAAACGATTTTAAGAGATAGACTCAATTAGTGTAAAAATCATACACTTTTCAAAACTTTTAGTTTATTTCTGAGTTACAACCTTTTAAATACAAGAGTATTTATTAATATAATATAAAACTATTGTATAAAACTCATTTGGTGGCAACGAAATTATTGTAAAAGTAAAAATATACCAAAAGTACCCCTAAAAAAGTCAGTATGTAGAAAACTCTGTCTCATATTTAACCTATATAAATGCTAAAAATTATACATGCTAGGTTAATTATGAGAGAGTTACAAAACGCACGTTTAAAGGCCCTGCTATCGTTTATACTAATTGCTGAAATAAAGATGAGAGTAGAAGGATAGAAATTAGATATAGCAATTTATCCTTTTTATTCGTCGTCGTCTATAAGTCCGTACGACGTGTAGTGGCTCTGGTTCTGGCTCTAAGGACCTGACAGCCGCGCACACACCGACCGCCCGTCTCCAATTTTCTCTGTTTTCTGTTCTTCGAACGGCACCCTCCAAGTTGGTATTCATAAGTTTTTCAACCATGTCCACCCACCTGGTTAGCAATCTTCCTTGGCGACGGGACCCTGCAGGTCTTCGACTCCATATGCTCGCTCCTGTTGACGTGATCGAAGAAGAAAAGGATGCGTTTATAGACAATGCTGGGAAGTCTTTGTGGTAATTGGATTGCATTAAGGACCGACACATTGGTGTGAAGTGCTATCCATGATATTCGCAACGTTTGATATTTTGTAGCCATTCATCCTTTTTATTACTAGAACTCAAATAAAAATATCTAAACTAATAAGGAACACCTATCTATAATTCAAATCAAAATACTGTTAAATTACACCGCAAGTATAAAACAATTATATTAAATTAAAGACGAAGAAAAAGATGTGGTTAATAAGTGACATTAAAATATTAGTACTGTAACAAAAAAATACAGATATCCAAACCAAACCAATTAACAAACTAAATATTTCTCAAAATCTATTGAAAGAGCAAATATCTCATCAGTCCTAAAAGTCCCGACACACTACCGTTTCTGGATGTTCTTGTCAGCAGAAACGATGGATCCATTAGCACTGCTGTATAAAGAAAACCCACACATACGGGGCTATATTTAAATTCTCAGTGGAACCAACCAAAAGAGGTAAGCAACCATAAGAGGTATAGTTAAAACACTACACTCTCTCTCTCTCTCTCTCTCTCTCTCTCTCTTGACGATTCCATATGTCAAAGGAACATCGGAGAAAAACAGGCGAATAGCTAAGAAATATAAAATTAAAACTGTTTTTAAGTCTGGGACTACTCTAAGAAGTCTAACAAAAACAAAACCTGAATCATCAAACCAAGAGAAAGAGTGCATCTACCAGGTACCTTGAGAGTGCGGTCAGTCGTATATTGGAGAGATAAATCGTATATACATATTACGGGTGGAAACCATTACAATAATAAACAAATTATTAGGGTAAGTCTCCTACTGCTGACGCAGTCTTCGTTTCCCGCCTCCAAGCTAGTCTATCAAAGACATCATTGTCTTCTAATTGCTTAGCTTCCATGGATTCTCTTATTCCGTCATTCCAGGATCGTCATAGGCTTCCTCGTTTTCTTCGTTGCAGCGGAACCCATTGAAAGACTCGTTTTCGCCATCGATCATTCTATCAACCACCGTGTCCTGAGCATCCATTCTTCTTCTAATCACTTCGTTGCGCACGCACTCCCTTCTAGATACTCGTGCGCTTCGCCTGAGGTAGTCCATTAAGCACAGATAAAACGTCCTCTAATGAAATGTACGACTTGACGAACATAAAAAACATACGCAAAGAGGTGAAACAATGAAGTCGGGCATTGCAGATCATGTGTGGTCCAAGCACCACAACATGAAATGGTCGGAAGCCCGGGTTGTCCCCAAAGAACCCCATTGGAAAAACCGCAAATTTAATGAGGCCGTATTCATTTCTAACAGTAATAAAATCTTTAGCATTCAAGTATGGAAATTGTCAACACAATACGGCAACCGGCAACAAACAATATGGCAACAACTCATAAAACGCTCCAATGCAGGTGTTCTTAGTGGAAAACCTCATGCTTGACTGCACCCAACAAATTCACGGCTCGGCTCTAGTATATAAGCTCAGTAGTTTTAGGATTTGGTTTAGTTCATATTTGATAACCGTCAGTGACACTTCTGACCGAAACGTTAAGTAAGCAAAAATAAATAAAGACGATGGTCAAAAAACAAGTCCGAAACTCTTTTAACTCTTCACTTTGCCCAATTTGATTTGCATAAATTTATTAGGCATTTCTTTTTTTGTCCCAGGGAATATTATATCTTTAACGTATCTGTTCAATTGTTGTAACACTGTTAAACCTGTCGCTCCTGTGGGAGCGATAAACAAAGCGCCGCGGCATACGCTGCATGATCCGCTACAAGCACTCCCACGTAATCTCATTAGCGGATACGTAATATTCTAATTAAGGTTTAAAGCCGGCTCGCGCGTTTACTGTAGCGGCGGTGCCGCGAATTATCAAATCGCATGTATGATTGATGCCTAACAAGGTGTTTAGCATAGCTAAGCTAATAGGCGCTCCCGGGGGACTTGCGATGATGCGAGATGACAGATTACTAAACGGTAGTTATGAATTTGTAATGCGCTATCGTCTAGGTTTCCCTTGATACGGCGATATCCTGATATTAACAGGTTGAGATTAAGCAAGCTTTCGGAAATTATGGTGGAGTCAATACTTTATATCTATATAGTCGGTCTACAAGCAAAACACACTAAGTGATTTTTTTTTATTTTGACCTACTTGTTTTGACTATATGTCCTCCAGAATATATAAGATAGAATATTTTTTATCTTGAAAAATTATTTGATTTTTAGTCTTCTAAGAATTATTAGTTTCATTTATAAATTACTCCATAATGCGTTATATTTCTTCGAAAGCTTTTTGCTTAGTTCAGAATCGACATAATTTTTTTTTAGTTTTTGAAGTGACACTTCTTCTCGCGCGTTTTGAATGACAATTAGTTTTGACGTGAGAAACGTCAAAAGTTGATGTCGTCCGATCGCGACCAAATTTGGTGGGTAAACCTATGCGAGCAAGAGCGCACACAGTCCAACCCTGCAAGTTGTATACGACGTTTCGTTTACATCTTCATCAGGTTGGGACTAAGGATTTGATATTGAAGAAAAATGTGGGTTATTTTGGCATAATTGGGGACGGCTACAAGATGACGCAGTCGACGTTTCGAACCTGCCTTCATTGGACGAAATCATCAGGATTTCTCTTAATTATGGGCCGATTGGAACCAAACTCGGCACGTGGATCTGAATGGAGTCTTGAGACGGACAGACTGATAGACGGGCACACGGACAAACAGACCGACGGAAGTAAAATGAAGTTTCACTACAATTTTTTTACATGAAAACTTGTACTAATTTGGTATTATTTGGTAATAAACTGGTATTATTTGGTAATAAACTGGTTTTATTTGGTATTAAACTGGTATTAAACAGGTATTTTGTTGGACATCTGGCAACGGTAGATGTCGATTAGACGCACGTGGCGACGGCCGGGAAGCTGATTGCATCATTTCTAGCCCATTTGCATTGAAAATGAGCCGCCTTCGCGCTTTTTACACGATCAAAAATTTTTGGTGTTGACCTATTTTATATGAAGTATTTTAAAGTTTTTATTATTTAGTGTCCAAGGTAAGTACCTATACTTAACAATAAAATATACCTCGTAACAGGGGCGCCGACTGCGTGGGTGCTCAGGTGCTCAAGCACCCACGAGCATAAGCATCAACAAAATTATCAGTTTAGCAACTTTAAGATACTCGCATCTCATCCAGCCCAACTTTCAATTCCAGGCGTTAATTTCAGTAGTTCTAAGGAAGTTTCCTCGTTCATTGCATTCTTAGGTAGTTAAACCAATCCTATTTTTCAACTGTTAAATCAGCAAGCCAATTAACATAGCAATACTTATTTTGTTTAAGTATCCGTTTTTTTTCTGCTTTCTTACTTATTGCATAAGCGAATAAAATCCAAGACAGATGTGTATTTCGGGAGGCCATTTTACTTAGAAAAAATGTGCCGAAGTGAATCCGTAACTCAGTTCATTATAGATAAAACCCTTCTATATATAAACAAGGATAAAACTGTACTATAAAATTGCGTGTGTGTGCGACAGGTTGTAATACAGGTTAAACTGCGCAGACTGGCCTGCACAATCTGCCTGTGTTTAATAATAAAAATAAAAAACTGCGCGTTTGTGTGGGCTCTAAAAGTGTTTAGAGAGTTCATAGATTTATACAAGGTGAGTCTTAAATTAGTACAAATATTTTAGGGGTGGTATATTTCGATCGCAGAAACACGTTTATAAGATTTCATTCCCTTTTTCTTTTTTTTAAATTTGGTATTTTTCGAGAAAAATGGGAGTTTTTTTAATTTTTAGTTAAAAAATATAATATCTTAATATTATGGCAACATATAGTAGATTATGTTTACAAAAAAGAAAACCTAGAAAAAAAGCAGTGATTCTCAAAACATGGGCATAAAACAAAATACATATTTTTTTTTATTTTTAGTAAGTAAAATAACTCGCGTGTAGAACATGTGTTTCTTTTATCGAGATCTACCGGCCCTGACAATATTTCTACTTATTTAAGACTCTCCCTGTATATAATTATAATTATTCTAAATTGGAAGCAAATTGTAAACTACATTAGGAATGTGTGTTCACATCCACTATAGCTCACTGTCAGTCCATTTAGTTGGCCAAGTATATGAAATGTGCTATGTGATGCGAAAGCTCGTTGTGTATGATTATATTGTGTTTATCTTTGAGAATTTTTAGTTTATGAGAATTTGTTTATAAAAAAACCCTAAGCTGTCCTCTCCCAATCTCGGATATTCCTCCACTAGTAGCTCTTTTCAGCAACTTTTAGTTTCGTTTATTTTATATCGCTTTATAAAATACAGTTACAGTATCTGTCTGTTGTTTTAATGCCTGGCTTTACACGATTGTAATAAGTAGAATTATTATTTTCACAAATTGGTACCTGTACTAAAAAAAAATATTTTTATAACTCAAATTATACTCAATAAAATTGTAAAAATGACAAATTGATATGGTATTTTTCTAATATTGTTATGTATGTTACATATGTAAAAAAGTGTAATAAATACGACAAATGTAACAATATGGAAATTGGTTACATTTACTCATATTTGATGAGCACCCACGAGGTTTCAAAAAGTCGGCGCCCCCTGCCTCGTAATATACATACTTAAGAATAATTACTTGTTTTAAATGCAGTCTCTAATAAGTTCCATTTGAAACCATTAAAAATGGTTTTTACGCAAAACGGTACATAGAGTCATACGAAAAAATGTCAAGAAATTAAAGAACTCGCATCATGGAAACATACTATGGATCTCGTTAGAATTTCTTATTTTTCTTGTGCATATAATTATATTTTTGAACTTATAAGTAATAAATAGCGCAAATAACAAAAAATTCTAGTATTGATGTTAATGGAGCCGTTAAAATGACTTTTTAAAAGTGTCATGACAGTAGCTTTATTCGAGTTCGCAAAAAGTGCGGTTCTAGAACGGTTCAAAACACTGGCACAATATGATTTTTGCAACTTTTGACATGAATGATTGTCGTAATTAGACTGTGCGATTGTTTTTAACCTTTCGAGAACCGTTCTTTTTTACTCGCTTTTAGAACACCCGCACTAACTTTACTTTAACTCGAATTAAGCTTATGTTTTTCTGACCTACGATAATTAGGTTGTGACATGAATAGGCCCTAAAGCTCCAAATATCTTAAATTCTTTAGATACTAAAAAGAATAATACTAATTTGGTATTTTTGATTCTAATTTGGGATTTTTTGGAAATAATTTGGTATTTTGGTACTTTTTTCCGCAAAATTGGTATTTATTGTACACCATTTTTGACAGCGGTTTGCCCCTCGGTATAAATTTAATTTCACTTCTAATATCTTCAAATACTCGCTAGTAGTTACGTAAAATATAATATATTAAGTATACATCAACAGTAAATGTATTACTGAAATATATATTTACAGCTGTTAAATAATTGATAACCAAGTAATGCCCCATACATAATCAGTAACATGACCGAAAATGGACGCAATTAAAGCCGTAGCGACCTTTTGCACAATTTACTGGACTATAATACAAATTATAACGAACTAGGAGCGCGGTTTAGTTAACAAAATTTAGTTAATTTAAATGGAAGGGTGTAAAGGACCGGCCGTGAATCATTAACGAAGGGGAAAAGGGCGGTGATATCGACTGAGGGTCCTAATTGGAGCAGGGTAGATCCAATTTCATTGGATGGCTTTTTTCGAATCGATTTAACACAAATTATTTCGAACGGTGGATGGTGGGTTCAATAGGGGAAAATCGGAAAGAGGGAGTTGTATAGCGTCTGTTAAAATAGTAGCGGAAGGTAATATTTATACGCACTTGTACATTATTTGCGGCATTTTTGTAACAATTCAGTATGTGGTCATTAATGGCTTTTATCATAGAAAAAATTAATTAAATATATACCGGGTGTGTCTCGAAAGTGTGTGGCCCACCCTTATAACTTTTATATTTTTTCAGATATATAAAAACGAGATTTGGTATGTTAGTATATAATGGCGTTTTCAGGTGTTTTTGTTCACTTCTTGTTTCACTGGAAATGACTACAACTTTTGATTTTTAAATGGCACCCTCGGTATTTTTTTACTTTATTCGATAGAAAACCTGAATAGAATGACAATGTATCATGTGTCAACTTTTGACATAATCGCTTAAAAAACATCGTATTTAAATTTCAATCTAGAGTGCCCTGACTGTGGTAAAAACACTAATTGTGTTAATCAAGGAGCCTTGGAAAAATAGATTCGATCGTCTAATGTTTTTAATGTCTTGTCCTGGCCGGTTAAAAGATGCCCAAATTGATTGATGCCCGGTTGAAAGATGCCCATTTTTAATCATATCTCAATTTTTTTCAAATGGAACGAGCTCATTAGCATATTTGGAAAAAGCATTTTATTACGAATAATTTGGTACCACACACTTGGTATTTCGAGGCAAATTGTGGTTATGAACAGCATGTTACAACTTTAAATAAAGGATATGAAAAGGGGTGAGCCATTTTCGAGACGCACCCGGTTAGTATCATGCGGGTCTTTTTGCTGAATTTTGAAGAGCTCTATTTCAAAAAGTTGCTTCTTGGTAATTTTTCCTAAGTATAGCTATACTCAGTCATCTAGATAAAAAAATTACTAATTTTAACCAATAGCAATAACTTCTTGTAGAAGCAAAAATAAATGAGGTGTATTTTTCGGCGGAAACACATTGGGCAATAAACTGGTGTTATTCTACGACCAAACGATATCTTACAATATAATGCATCTAAGCTTATCAAGAAAAGAAATATGTAAGAGCAGTGTCCTATGCTGTTCTTGCATATCGCAAAAATACATTGAAATTCACAAGGAAAAGGTAACTAAAAATAGATTTGTTCTAGTCTTTTTCTATAAAACACAAAGATAAAAGTCATTAGAAATATACAGGGTCCAGCAATAGTGGTAAATAAAAACTTGGGAATTTTGTTGAAGTGCAAACCTAAAGTATGTACTAGGATGTATTTCAGGAAAATATTTTAACTTCTATACGGTGGCTCAAAAAAGTACGAGTGGATCGGGATATTTTTTTGTAGTGGAACACCCTGTATATTATTGCACTTTTGGCTTCCTTTCAGATCACTTTACATAATCCTATGACATGAGTAAAATATATCTCGATAATTTCAGAGTTATTAATAAATAAATAAAAATTATATATTTTTCAGCCTTTCTTAAAAAAATATTAATAATACAAGAACTTGTCCTGAAATCAAAACTATATTATATATTTACTTTAGATGGTCTGTACTTACTTTATAAATAAAGAAAATCTTAAAATCATACAGGATATTTCAAATTCTACTCAAACTTAAAAAATATAAAATAATTTTTCTTTGTTTTTTTAAATGGAACACCCTGTAGCAGTTTTTTTACTCTAGGTGATAAATATCCAAGCAATTATTAGTATCTATAACATCTAGTATATCTTGCAATAATAGTGTCTATTTGGCGTAAAAATTTTCCGTTGTTCAAATGAGTTGTTATTAAATTGAAAACAATTTTATTTCGTTCAGAGCGACGGAAGTTCAGTATATTCAGAAACGTCTTGCTGTAGTCATATTAAGTGGCTGCACTCCTTCAAGAACCTCAGAGTATGTAAAATTGGTAGAGGAAAGATACCGGATATTTTTCGGAAATGAATAGGCCTAATGACAAAAGATCACTGTCTTTTGCCTCTTTCGTCACACCCCTTCTTCTAAAAGTTTTACAACCATTTCGCTAAATTATAAGTTGGAGAATCTACTGTCGAAACGATTGGATATATCGACTTTTCAGGCTTTTGAATTTTAGGCAATCCCTGTTTACCTAATAGTTATAACACATAAACTCATCTAGACAAACGAAATATTTCAAATTATTGAAAACTTAACACCAATTATCCTTCCATAAAACAAAATTTATCCCACATCCCACTGCTATATATTTTTAGTATTATAAATAAACTCATTTATCGACTTTTGAATTATTTAATTCCCCCGTTATATCCGAGCCATATTAAAATATAAAAAAAAAAATTAAAGAGTTTTTTTTTTTTTTTTTTTTTTTTATTAATTTATATGGCTTTTTGCTAAGTAATTAAATTTCGCTAACTAAACTGCGCGAAATTCGGCGCTCGACGATGAGACAGATGACGCTATAATATAAATCGAATTAAATATAAATTGATTTGTTTTAGAGCAAACGATAAATTTATTTATATCTTGCACGGGGGAACGGTGCACATTTAAATTAGCCCGTGAATTATTAACGAATTAGACACCGAAACATGACGGGATTATTTTAAATGGGACGATATTCCTATGGATATACAATAATATTCATTTTTCATGATAAAGTTTAGATATTTTTAGTTGCTTTTAGAGCGGCTCTAAGTCCAGTAAATGAAGGTTAAAATCACGGCTTCATTTTTCGACCGGGACTGTTCATACGCATTGTGTACCTTACCTTTTGGGGAATAGTTTTAGGGAAAAAAATTGTAACACCGTGATCGGACGGCTGCGGCTGGGCCGAAAAAATAGCCCCAAATGGTCGAAAGATTTTCGAAAATATCTGCCAAAATACGCAATTTACAAAAATTTTCTTGAAATTCCTAGGCGTTCATTCCCTGGCATACTTTAACCAATTTCCTCTGACCAATTTCGAATTGATGGTATGAGTTGATTGCTTTTAATGAAGCTTGACTAATTTCTTGTTTCTGTGATAGTTCCTTTCTAAGATAAGTTGTACGCATCTTTCGATAATAAAATAAAAATAAAAAAATAAAAATAAAGAATGCTGGGGTAGGTGCCCATTGGTTCGGAGTGTTTAGTTTTTCGGCTTCATCTCCTCATTGCGACACAACAAATAAAACACTATAGTACAGCACAGTACATCAAAACGCTTTACTTTTAACCATGACTCTGCTAGCCATATGAGCATCGTCAGCATATAATTAAAACTACCATCATTTGATTGATTGTCTACTCATTAGGCTTTCGATTGGTATGGTTTGTAGTAGTGAAGGTATGGTTTTTCATATTGAACATTTTGTGTGCCTGCAATGTAAAAACTATAACAAGTAGTACATATAACAGAGAGTAGAAATTTGCTACAACTGCATATATGCCTATTTCTCATTATTCTATTGATGAACATTACTAATTGTATTATGAAACTTTATTTTTTGTTCATTTCCTTACTTTATACCACATAAAAAAATCGTGCTGCTAAGAATCTCAATTTGGTCGAAATGGCAGTGTATGAAGTGTATCTGAAATAAGCAATTCTTTATGATTTTGTGGAACAAATTTATGTGAATTTTGCTCAGAGTACTAGTACATGGAAGATACTTGAAAAGAGGTGTTCAAAACCTAGATCTAGATAAAGAACGTTAAAAAGATTAAACACTAGGCTTTGGTTATCTAGGCACGTTGCTCTGTTAGCTTTACGATCTAGGTACGTCGATGTACAGAAAGCGTTGAATTCTTATTAACCATATTTTTAGAAAGTACTATTTTAAATCCCTCCCAAAAGTGTGAAAAACTACTTGAAAGCATCATGAACCTTAGAAATCAATTCGATCAATTGAAAAATAAAGCTGATAATCTTATAACTGAGTGAAACATTACAGCACGATTTAGTAGTAAAAGATAGATAAAACGAATAAAACTTGCTGAAAAAAAAATTATCAAGATTTGCAGACTAAAACATATTTTTCTGGTTTGCAAAAAGTGGAAATAAACAGCACAAAATTTAAAAATCTGTACTCTCCAACTATTTCGATGCAGGGTGAATGAAGTCGATGCAATAGGAAGCAAAGAAGCTTCAGAACCTCCGTATTACAATACAATATATCGTAATTAGAGAACAAATATCTTGAAGATATATCAGAAAAATTTCCAAAATAATGTTTGTATTTAATAATTAATTCTTTTACCGATTTTATGTTGGAAATATAGCAATTGCTTTTCATTTAATAATTTTTTTAATAAAATATATTTATTGCGGAGGCAAGGGGCCCAAAATTTTTGAAACACAGGCCTGCGACTTCCTTGCTACGTCACTGGCACAAACTGTACAAAACTCTTCATTCAGGGTCATATGAGTGCCAAAGAGAAGAGATGTGATTTATGTTGTTGGAATTCTCATAGATTCTCCTAGAAATCTTGTGACGTGGGCTGTCAATTGCGGAAGATGGCGTAGTCGCAGTGCTAGTTATTTAAAAATATATGTTCTGTATAACATTCTTATTCGTAAAATTTTTCGATATATTAAAAATATAATAAAATTATAAGGATTCTTGCCACTTAACTGCTAATATAGAAATTTAATTCTACGCTGTGTTGTCATAATGTGGATCACTACCGGTTTCGGGCCCTACTCCATCATCCAGGTGGCTTAGGAATCCTAAGTAGTAACCACAGCGCAGAGATAATTAATTCCGACTTGTCGGAAAGTATCAGTTAGATAGTTAAGTCTTTTGTTAGATCACAATTTATGAAAAGAAGTGATAAATTATTTAGTCGATGGTTCGACATTGTTGCCCTATATTTATTTTCTACATAGGACATCTTGGAGAAAAAGCGTTCTGCTTCACAGCTACCTAGTGATTGGCAATGATAAAAAATCTTTATAATGGTATAGCAGTTAGGGAACACGTCAATAAGTTCATTTTCATACATGAGCATAAAAAAAATATTACTGCAAGAGGTGTAAGACGATTTTAATTGAATACACTCATTCACTAAATGCTCGTCTACGTCATCGGGATATCAATAATATGAAGTGCAATTTCCAAATCTATGTTTTCGATATGTTTGTCTTGCAAATCCATTAAAGAATTTGAATTTTTGCTATATTTATGTCCCATAGACTTGGCTCCTTTTATTTAAATCCATAATCAGCTTATCCAAAGTAAAGTTTAACGCGTCTCTATTAAATCTTTCTTCTTTCTGCGCCGCGCCGTATACTGAGAATTCACCTGTAGACTTATCTGAGAATTTTGGAGTAATGCGTCTCTTGTTTACGTCATTGTAGTCTATCCCCACACTAGTACTTAATTTTTAGCTTTCTCTTCGTATTCCTTTAGCTTTTGATCTGATCGGTATCGTTGTTCACAAAGTCTTTTATTGACACAATTAACTTGTTGCCTTCACAAATGTCTAAACCAGGCGTATTTTTTATAAACTAAATGAAATCTCTGCCAAAGTTCTTCCCAAAAGATAATCAAATTGCAGTCTCGAGTTCCGCCATTTTATTGAATAAATTTCGTGCCTCTTTCCGGAAATCTCATTTTCGTTGAAACTTTCGAAATTTTATAATGTCATCATAATTATTTTTAAGGCTTTGACAGCATCATAGTGGCAAGACCATCTGGTATGGCTTAAACTTTTTAACGTGAATTTTAATATTATTTGACGATTCAGCAGTTCCCACCTATGGGTCTATTGTTTTTAGCAGGGTCTGGGGGCCCCTTGTAACCTCGAGGCCCTGGGCTGCAGCCCAAATAGCCCTTAGGTAGATCCGACCCTGATTTCCATATCCTTTCCTTCCATAATTTTGTTGGCTGACGGACTGAAGCGTATCAGGAACAGCGTTGTCAAGTTCTTACATTTTGTACCAGCTCTGTTAACAGTTTGCTGATATTTATTTATTCTTTTACCTCTTAATTAAATCTAATGAAAAACCTAAATTTTTAAATTAAACTTTCATGATTATATAAATTGTACAATAAAAAGTATGGAACTGATACGAAACGGAAGCTTATGGGATAGCGTCAAAACAATAAAAAATAAGGAACGGATATGGAATGGAAACGGAAGGTATAGTGAGAATCAACCTTTATTCGGTATTCTTCGATCTTGTTTTATCTCATCACCTCTCCTTAATCTTCAGCCTCGACCAAAGCCAGTCAAACCCGCTCCAAAATCTCATTTTTCGCCCAGCACCCCATAAAAAAACCGATCCTCCACAAACGTACCGCGCGCAAATCGATCGCCGTATCCCGTATCAAACTTCTTCTGCCACCCCAAATCCAACGCCGCCCCCAATCTACCTCCCCGGGGGACAAAATGGCGGGATGGCGGGGATAGCAGTGGGCGACGCGCGGGGGCCGTTTAAAATGCGACCGACTTATGGTCTCGGTGGCGGAAAACGATGTAAACGAGCCGTTTTATATACGGAGTTACGATCAGGCGTCTTCGCCGCCCCCATAAGGGAAAAATCCTTAGACCGTTTTATCTATAGAGCATACAATCTTCGCTTCAAAGAAATGTGAAGCCAATATTTATCTAGAAATGGTATTGTCTTGAAAAAAGTTATTTAGAGTGTCCTTATTACAGGAGTTAGTGTTACGTTCCTTGAAAACACCGCGTAAATAGAAACCGCTTATATTGAAAATTGAAAACTTATCTTTAGAAACTCAGAAAAGTAGAATAAGGAATTTCAAACTAATAAAAGTATTTACTCCAATTAGTATGAAATTTTGGCTGGATGAGGATGATAATTATCATCATCATCCAGCCCTAGACACCTACTACTGCTGGACATAGGTATGGCCCCTTATGGCCCAACATCTTTGTCTGCACTTATCTGTTTGAGCCCAGTTGTTATTTTACTTTTTAGAATGTTGAATTCACTGGGTTCTGAAACATCCTTTATTTCCCTTCCAGTTGACTTCTTTATCAGCTCTTATTTCACTCTATATCATCGTCTAGCAATCATGTTTCATTTTGGGTTTGGTTTGGTGACTATTAACCTCCCTTTAAATGTGTGCTATTTATTCAGTAATGTTCCATTTCTCAATTCTTCAATATTAATACGATTCAAAAATTTAAAAACGGAGAAAAAAATGGAAACCAGCAATCAAAACTCATTCGTGCAATTTTATAACGGCTGTCAGCCAGTCAGTTACTATTTCTCATTTAATGAATGCAATTTTGGGATTTTTAATTTTTTCCTTCCATAAGGGGCTAAATGTTAACTAAAACCCAAAAATTGAGGCTTGTAAGATGTCTAGAAGTATTTTAGGATGTTGATCAGTGAGTGTGTCACTGTCAAAATTGAAGAACTTTGACTAACGATAATTTCAAGACATTCAAAGCAGTAAAAATTAAAAACACAACAGAGAATCAATAAAAAAGAGTTGAAACCAAAGCAATGAAAACTTATACTTGCAATTCATGCCGACTGTATATCCCGTTACTAGAAGCGGCTAGCTACTTAATTTTAATAATCATTTATTTTCATTTAATCGAAAAAATTAAACCGCGATTTTTCATTTTGCCTTCCCTTTGTCCTAGGGTAAACTAATGTAAAAATAGTACCACCATGCTGGCTCTACAATCTTTCGTAGGCTGTAGCTGATTTACAATAAGCATCCAACCTGCATGGTCCATCAAGAGATCAATGTTTATTTCACAGTCCATGGTCGGAAGATCGTTTCAGGTATCTTCAGCTCTTTGAGTTAGATTGCCAGACTATTCCTACTTCATTCGCTAGGCTAAAAGTTTGTGAGATTTCTTGATGTGTCGGAGAATTTTGATAATCGGCGAGGGAGTCGCTGTCGAAATTTGAGAACACTGATTATCGGTAATTTGTAAACTTCAGATATATTTACTAGATATATTTGTTAATACAGTCAGTTATAGCATGTCCTATTAATTGGATCCTTGCTTTATCCAGGGGGATCAAAAGTGCATTGAGTTGCTTCCAGAAGAGTGTAGTATGGCTGTTCTCAATTTATATATTATTAATATCTGTTGTAACGTTTTTAGTTCGTTACATGTCTTTTTATATACAAATTTTTTATATATAATATATGATGTCTGGTCTATCATCACCGGATTCCCTCTCGTTCAGGCCGGATAGTTTATTTGACGCGCTTGGCGTAATTTTTACGTTCTCTAGTCCACAACCCTGTTATCGCTCTGTGGAGGCGCTGTTAACATCGCTTCTGTCAACTCTCTGTGCTGTGGACTCATTTTTGCTTTTAGCGCTCTGTAGCCTAACCTAACCATCCCGGCTTTTAGAAATGGTGATTATTTAAATCTTACTGTATAATCTGAATCAGCTGCTATTTCAAAGAAACAGGTAAAGATGAAATATTATCCTTTTAGATTCGATATTATTACTGTATATTTTTAGGGTAGAGTTTTGGATGTCCCAACGTAACTTGTATTTATTTTGCTGGCACGTTGGCGTCGCTTTTCTTTTGTCCTCAGAATGTTACATGGAAGAAAGGACAGTTTCTTTGGTTATTATTGAGCCCTCGGAAGTGTTTCGAGGTAGGTTTATTTGTTTATTAGATCTTGTTTGGTTCTAAACAAGAGTTTCGTATTTTAGGGTCTTATGGACGTACATTATCTTATGGACGTACATTGTCTTATGGACGGACTGTGTCCAGGTACAGGTAGTGTTCTCCTGTACCGTTATCTTATGGATGGACTGTGTCCAAGGTTATGGTCCAAGTTACGGACATTATCTAAGGTCCTAGTAGTGTTCCAAGGTACGGGTAGTGTCCCCATATTGCCACAGTATGGATACATAGTAAGCCCCATGCTGCTTCACTCCAATTTCTAAGCCTAGTCAGTAGCTAGGGCTGTATTGATTCATGGTGTCCTCATTCTGGCCCCTTTTGTTGTTTTTTGGCCAACAGGATCGCCAACAGACAGTACAGAGATATGAGCACACCTCACGCTGCTACTCATCGAAACAGGATTGCCTCAAAAACAGCTAAGAAGAAGTGTAGATTTAGGTTCTGGTCTTCAGTCGATTTTCAGTCTTAACTTAATACATTTTTAAATAATATCATTACAGACTATATTTAGTGTTTAGATTATTAAGAACATTTATGTCGATTTAGTTGTTACAATATGATTTAGATTTTAGGTTTCATTACATTACGCCTTGTAATAGTATTACTTTCTATAGATATTATTATTACGCTATATTAACAGATGAATAACCAGACATAGATTCTAGAATTTACAGGTTGCAACATATCAGATTTAACACCGCATAAAATTTAACAATTTAAATATTAATGCTACCTTTCTTATATTTTCTACATAACGTTACACATTGTATTTTTCATAGTCTTTTCATAGAACATATTTAATATTATTTACATACATAGCTTTATTCGACATATAACCACTATAATAATTATTAAAATTGTACAATGCTATTTACCATCAGGATACATCATGAATGAATATAGTCACTAGTTTTTAAGTAATAAACAACTGTGTTTTCTTTCTCTGTTCATGCCTGGCGCCCAATATTTATAATTTCGAGTTATTATTGTTAATTAGTTCTTTCAGTGAAATACCTTATCCACGACTGCTCTACCAACGAAAAGCTGCCGTTCGCAGTGGTAATGTTTATAAAAACTGCTGTTTCAAATTCGAACTTCACGTAAATATCATTCCCAAGAAACTTTTATTTCTTACCTATGTAAGATACAGATAGTCGATGATGAAGCCGGTCGACATATTATATAGTTTAAGGTAAAAAATAACCATAAGCACCGATCTAGCTTTGGGAAATTTGAAGACGATTTAAAGAGAAGGGTAGAGGATCTGAGGTGTTTTATGGAACCGTTTTCGAGATACATGCGAATGGAATGATGATATCGGATTTACTCGGAAAAAAATGTTGTGTTAGGTGGAATTCCGCAAATGAAAAGTGGAAAGTATCTGCATATAAATATTCAAGACTTTATTTGAATAAGATATATCGTACTCTTTCTTCGATATATATATCATCTTGAAATGTTCATATTATAATGGTGAAAAAAAATGTTTAGTTACCCAGATTGGCGATATAGAGTTAAAAAATATATCTTATAATAAATTTAAAAACACTTTTTTAAACGCGATGGATTTCTTTATGATTTTTCGTAATTCAACCTTTGGTAGATACATTTTAGATTGTTTACTTTTTTTAATAAAAATCATTTTTTTTAACTAGCCTTAGCGTGTTAGAGTTTTGGATGTCCAAACTAATATATTCAAACTATATTTTCATATATATTCAAACTAAGTGATAGATATTCAAACTAAGTGATACAAGAACATGACGATTGATGTGTTATCTTTTTATTTCGAAAAAGAAATATTTTGGTTATTTTAATTCTATAATTTCTTCAATAGAGTACCATTTATCATTTGGCCAGCAAATATTTGAAAAAGCGTTAGACGTACTTATGTTCTTTTTGTGAATTTTGGATCGCTATAGATATCCCATGCTTAACTTCGATGATAAGTTAGTGCTCAGATTGTTCTATTTACAATGTGGTGGTGATATTCCCATGATATTTGAAAAAGTTTCCCTCCTTCTCAGAATTGAAATCAAGAGCATCTTTCTCATCAGCGCGGCAGCGGCCTGTAGGAATTAACGCTATACATTGATATCGTGTGTCAATGTCACTGCATTTAACATTGTCCAGTTACTCTAACTAATATTTAAGAAGAAACTTTAGTGTTGTTAGTTTAGTTTTACTTGATAATGATTCGTGATAAAAACAAGGCCAAAATTCAAAAACTGTACAACTTAGTCAAGAGAAATACATATTTCATAAACGTTTTTGTCATTTTCTAAAACAACAATTAACTGTACCCTGTAAAGTCTTGTCTTAGTCCAAATCTTGACGAAACAGTAGTTTTTGTATATACAAATATTATACAAAAACACAATCAATATACTATTTAACTAGTTAAACATTAACCGTTTCTCAAAGACCCACAAGAAAAAGAGAAAGAACTACTGAGGGGTTTTCCTTCGCAATTTCGATTCGAATGTGATTTTATGAGCAAGATGACGAAATAAAGAAATGAAGAAAAAAGCAAACGAACTAAAAATAAAACAAAGAAACCCAAAACGAAATTCGCAACAAAGATTATTTAGGAAAAATAATAAAGACGGAAAAACGAATAAACAAACAGTAAGAATAAAAAATAAGGCCAATGATGAAATTAACTGTTTTATATGTAACAATGTCGGCGAAAATCAGTTGAAAGTAAGATGTGTTGAATGTGAAAAATATATGTTATGGTTCAGGTCGAATACCCGGTTAATGTCTACATTAACAGGTTAATCTCGAGAATAACACAAAACCAAACCCAAACAATTAACCTGTTAATGTCGACACTAACACGGATATCGGACTTTAGTCGTATCATATATACATGAAAATTGTATATCAAAAACATTGTACAAAATATTCCTGACAATGAAGACATGAATAAATCGATCAACTCAATAAACCATCAATTCGAAGTTGGTCAAAGAATTCTTAGAGAAGCTAAACAAATTAGGCAAAAGAAAATAGAGGCCTCTACTCTGGGGTTCCAGCCGAATAAAAGGATAGAAGGTAATGAAAAAGCAAACGATCTAACTAGAAAAAGAGCAACCTCTCCACTACCGGACCAGAACCATTCTGCTTCTTAAGAAATTGGAAACCAACTTAAAGCAGAACTCAGAACCTGGAGATTCCATCCGTAACTTAGATAGAAATCCGCCAACGGTCTAAGACACTCGAGAAATTTTCAGGTTTGACCGAGAAAAATCAAAAGATTTTTCCTTGATTTAAGTAAAAACAATCTTCGGATTGTCATGGGAAGTTTTTAACAGGACACTATCTCGCCAATGAACACCTCAGTAGATTGAATCTAAGAAACAACGGCGAATGCACATTCTGTAGGGGAAATGGGAAACCCCAGAACACCAATCACTGAGTGCGCCGATACCATAACCATTCGTGCCATAAACTATGATACGATTGATATCGGAGATGGAGAAACCGTCTCAGATACTGGCTTTTGTCTGGCTGTAATGATAATGAGTTATAATAACTCAAAAAGGGAAACAATAGCTCAAAAAGGTCGCGGTGATTAACTACCCCCTCTTATACAATCTATAAGAGATGAATATGTGTATGTGTCATATGTAGTTTTAAGAATACTGACAGGGATAAGAATGGCGAACGGATCTCAAATTAATAACCTATTTTATTTATATAAAAATGAAAAAACTTTGTCTTAGCACAAATCTTCACAAAACAGTAGTTTATGTTATTACAAATAATATTTAAAAGCACAATCAATATACTATAAATTGTTGTCGGCTACAGAAAAATGCGATATCCTTTTTAAACGATCAAAAGCACGAACACAACAACCCTTTCAAAATAATCACGGTGCTTTCAGGACCTTTCTTTATCTAATTAAGAAGAACCCTACTCAAAGCTCGTTAAATACCTTCGAAACAACGGCACGCGTCATCTAGTAGCCGTGCACGTCTAAAATTACAATAATAACATGATCGAGGAGAACACGGGTACCACCCACCGCCGGTACCTCTCCTTATGAATATATTCATAACGAGGCTGTTCCGTCCTCGTGTGCCTTGTCCTCTTAAAAGATTTACGTTAATGGACCGTCTCGAGATAAGCGAATACGTAACTAA
>NW_022147042.1:66489-72024 GCF_002938485.1 Sitophilus oryzae
AAACATAGATTTTACACACATTCTAAATAGCGTACACAATAGCTATATGTATCATTCTAATATACAAAAACAAAAACATATTACTAAATTTACACACATGATTAATGAAAGAAATATAAATCAAAACATTACAAATAAACACGAATTTATTAACAAAACCGTAGTTAACCTTTCTAAAAGTGTTTTATCTAATTCTGAAAAATCAGTTTTATCAAAAGGTTTAAATTTTAGCGTAACTGATAAAAACGTTTCAAAATTAGATTTGGCTTCTGCTATTGAAAATATAGCTCAAAAATTATCTTTAGAAGACGCGGATGAATATCGTGTTAGGTCAAAAATTATTCTAGAAAGACCTATTAAATTTAAACCTAATATTAATAGAGAAGAAAGGTTAGCTATTAAAAATTTAAAAAAGACAAAACAATTAAAATATTACAAGCAGATAAAGGCAATTCTACAGTAGTTATAGATTTAGACGAATATAATAACAAAATTACAGATCTTATAAATAACGGTAGTTACACAAAGCTTTCAAAAGACCCAACACCAACTATTGAAAGAAAAATATACAGAACTTTATACAAATACAAATATATATTAACAGACTTATTAACAACGAACATTATTAACACCCCATTACAGTAAACCACCTCATTTATACGGTTTACCGAAAATACACAAACAGGGTATACCTTTTAGACTTATAGTCAGTAGTATAAATTCTCCATGCCATCCGTTAGCGAAATTTTTACTAGACATATTAAATCCGATTGCAAATAACACCGATTCATACATTAAAAACACACCACACTTTATAGAAAAAATTTCAAAAATTAATATAACACCTAACAGTTTAATGAATGGTTAGTTTTGACGTTGTTAGTCTTTTAAGGATTTTTTTTGGATAAATACATATTTTGCCAAACGTTTTTGTCATTTCTAAAACAACAATTAACTGTACCCTGTAAAGTCTTATCTTAGTCCAAATCTTGACAAAACAGTAGTTTTTGTATATACAAATATTATATAAAAATACAATCAATATACTATTTTACTAGTTAAACATTAACCGTTTCAAAAAGACCCACAAGAAAAAGAAAAAGAACTACTGAGGGGTTTTCCTTCGCAATTTCGATTCGAATGTGATTTTATGTGCAAGATAAAGCGAGAAATAAAAGAAAATGAAGAAAAAGCAAAAGAAGACCAAAAATAAAAACAAGAAACCCAGAAACGAAATTCGCAACAAAGATTATTTAGGAAAAATAATAAAGACGGAAAAACGAATAAACTAACAGTAAGAATAAAAAATAAGGCCAATGATGAAATTAACTGTTTTATATGTAACAATGTCGGCGAGAATCAGTTGAAAGTAAGATGTGTTGAATGTTAAAAATATATGTTATGGTTCAGGTCGAATACCCGGTTAATATCTACATTACCCGGTTAATCTCGAGAATAACACAAAACCAAACCCTAACAATTAACCTGTTAATGTCGACATTAACCGGATATCGGACTTTACCCGTATCATATATAAATGAAAATTGTATATCAAAAAAAACATTGTACAAAATATTCCTGACAATGAAGACATGAATAAATCGATCAACTCAGTAATCATCAATTCGAAGTTGGTCAAAGAATTCTTAAGGTAGGATTTCCTAACTGCGTCGAAACGTATGCGTTCGATACATGCGATAAACGCGAGGTACTGTTCAGTGCAATTATGTACAACTGATTTTCTATGTGAGCGTCTGACGCTTCAGTGTCCGGCAATCGCATGCGGTTATCGCATGACTGCCGTCGAGAGGAGTCTAGACGCACATGCTTTGCGTTTTCATAGTGAAAAGTATACGGAATGTGTATGCGTTTTTTTTCTTAATATTTTATAATAAAAACAGATATGTCTACAGTGGAAAAATCAACTGTAATGAAACATAAAATGTTACAATTTTCGCCTGAAGAGGATGAGCTGTTTTCTGAATTGTCTAAATGTTTGTTCGTCGTATCGCAAATGACCTCTTATTAGTAAATTTGCATAAACCTCAGTTTCCTTTTTTTAAATAATTCTTTTTCGGGGTTTCTCTTTTCCTTTATTATTCCTACATCAAAAAGTATCATTGCTTCTTCATCTTCCTTCTTGTAACAATAATAAATTTACAATATTTTCCATGTTCAAAACTACACACGCTTTAAAATATCAAAATTTGGTACAACAAATTTGCATAGCAACTAAAATATTTTTTTCCAGAACATTATTTTAATATGAAAGGCTGATAGAAAAACACAACCTGGTACGTTTGCCGCCGCACGTTCAACGTATCTTAAAACGCACACGTCTCGACGCAGATAGGAAATCCTACCTTTAGAGAAGCTAAACAAATTAGGCAAAGAAAATAGAGGCCTTCTACTCTGGGGTTCAGCCGAATAAAGGATAGAAGGTAATGAAAAAGCAAACGATCTAACTAGAAAAAGAGCAACCTCTCCACTAACTGGACCAGAACCAATCTGCTTCTTAAGTGGAAACCAACTTAAAGCAGAACTCAAGAACCTGGAGGATTCCATCCGTAACCTGGAATAGAAATCCGCCAACGGTCTAAGACACTCGAAGAAATTTTCAGGTTTTACGACCGAGAAAAATCAAAGATTTTCCTTGATTTAAGTAAAAACAATCTTCGGATTGACATGGGTTTTTTAACAGGACACTGTCTCCTTAATGAACACCTCAGTAGATTGAATCTAAGAAACAACGGCGAATGCACATTCTGTGGGGATAATGGGGAAACACCAGACCACCTCATCACTGAGTGCTCCGAGACGACAACCATTCGTGCCATAAACTATGATACGATTGATATCGGAGATGGAGAAACCGTCTCAGATACTGGCTTTTGTCCTGGCTGTGTAATGATAATGAATTATAACTCAAGAAAGGGGGACAGAATAACTCTAAAAGGTCGCGGTGATTAACTATTCCCTCTTATACAATCTACAAGAGATGAATATGTGTATGTGTCATATGTAGTTTTAAGAATACTGACAGGGATAAGAATGGCGAACGGATCTCAAATTAATAACCTATTTTATTTATATAAAAATCATATGAAAAAACTGTCTTAGCACAAATCTTCACAAAACAGTAGTTTATGTTATTACAAATAATATTTAAAAGCACAATCAATATACTATAAATTGTTGTCGGCTACAGAAAAAATGCGATATCCTTTTTAAACAATCAAAAGCACGAACACAACAACCCTTTCAAAATAATCACGGTGCTTTCAGGACCTTTCTTTATCTAATTAAGAAGAACCCTACTCAAAGCTCGTTAAATACCTTCGAAACAACGGCACGCGTCATCTAGTAGCCGTGCACGTCTAAAAATTACAATAATAACATGATCGAGGGAGAACACGGGTACCACCACCGCCGGTACCTCTCCTTATGAATATATTATTCATAACGAGGCTGTTCCGTCCTCGTGTGCCTTGTCCTCTTAAAAGATTTACGTTAATGGACCGTCTCGAGATAAGCGGACAAAATTAAATGGTTCCGAGGAAGGGTACCGGGCGCCTAACGGATCGCGCGGTGCTTTAATGGCTTTGCCATTTAATATCGTACCAGAATTTACGTACGACCCAGAATTATATGTTTTTAGTATTGTAAAATATATATATTTTTTGTAGGGCATAAATTGGGTTAATTTTGTGGCATGGATAATTTATTAATTATACCACTACCAGTCAGCCAACTTATGGTGTTTTAAAGAAACTGGTGAAACTGACTCTAGCAAAGAAATAAATGCACTATATGCGGTCTCTATAAAGAGCGGAGATTGACTTTAGCCGAAGCGCTTGAGATGCATAACCACAGAGAACATATCTGTGAGTACCCAGTAAAGTGTGGCCGTGTCCAGCGAGAGCCTCGCGAGACAACAATGAATTGCGACTATTTAAAATTAAATAATCTCAAATTTTTACATGAATTTACACCATTATGTATTATCATTTTTCTGATAAAGTTACAAATTTTGCATCAGTGATAAATTTTACACTCGATTATACTGTACGGAAATCTAAGATTTCTTTAAACATATTGAATTATTACAATATCTATTAATTTTATATATATAATATCATATGCAAAAAGTTACCGAGATTGTACGTAGAATCTAATAATAAAATAAAAAATAGATTATTACCATTAAAAAATATATGTTATATCCACCAACTTACTTTTTTGAACTACCTTGTGTACTTTACAGTAACTTTAAAATGTGCTTCTTAGCCTTCCCCTATAACTTTTCTATTTAACATTTTGTGTCTCAGAACAAAATGAAGGGTTAAAGGAAAACAAAAACCAAAAGGAAAAACCGACGATGAGTAAAATACGACGAATCAAATACCATGTTAAAGGTACAAAATTTATTACTGCATGCGCTATTATTTGACCATTGTTTGTTATATTCAATTACAATGTAATATGTGTTTGGGTTCCTTTCACTATAATTGTCTTATTATAACGATAGAAGATGTCTCGCTCTCGTCTTGCTCTTGTTTCGCTCTTGTCTCGTTCTCGCCTCGCTCTCGTCTCGCTCCCGTCTCGTCAGGTCTGGACGCACCTTTACAGTGTATAAAAGCCTCCATAACATAATAAGTCTAGAGTGTCACCATCATGGATCACTGAGCGATCCGTTCCTAACAAATGCAGAAGTTAGGCAGGGATGTGTCTTAGCCTCTCCTATTCAGCATATTCATGGCAGCGCACTTTATTATAGTGGACAGCCAACTGCACGAAAGATGAATGGGATACAGATACGACGGCGGTTTGTTCAACATAAAAAGACTCAGGGCAAAAACACGTATAAAATTAATCACAGCACTTCAATACGCTGATGACTGCGCTCTAGTTGCAAAAAAGTTACAACAATTACAAGAAATGCTGAACATATATATCTGTGGGCATATGAGGCTTTGTGCTGAACATCGATAAAACTAAAATCGTGTGCAGTACCCCGGAAAATCATAACAGTGTTATAAAAATCGGAGGAGAACTATTGGAATATGTAGCGGAATTCAATTACCTTGGCAATTTGATTTCGGAAAAGGCCAATATCGACTCTGAAATTCAGCACAGAATTAGCAGCGCCTCAGGAGCATTCTGGAAATTGAAAGATAGGGTTTTCTACAATCATGACTGGAGCACAAAAACGAAATTGGAGTGTACCGAGCAATAATAATCCCCACCATGTTATATGGAAGCAAAACCTGGGTTGCGACCTTAGTTGCGACCGTCGCGCCGGCACATCAACGCATTCAGCAAATTGCAAAAGACAACTTAGAAAACTGTTAAGAATCAAATGGTACCACCAAGTCTTAAACATACTGACCCTTGAAAAGGCTAGTTGCGAGAGTGCCGAAGTCATGATTACTAAATCCCGCTTAAGATGGGTAGGTCACGTATGCAGGATGCAAGAAAACCGCCTACCAAAATCTCTTCTTTACGGTGAGCTTGTAGACGGTAAAAGGAAACCGG
>NW_022147043.1:0-4929 GCF_002938485.1 Sitophilus oryzae
AGTCTTTTTCGATAAATCGCGATAATGTCACTGTTAATTTAATTTCTGCCACAATTTCCATCTAGATTTACTACCTTTATACAACTATCAGTAGTAGAATAAATAATAAATAACATAAAATAAGCTCCGTAAAGACTGACAAATCCACAAAATTTCAAATCAAATTCAAATGTGTCAAATGAATCGTCAAACAGAACTGTCAAGGATCCCACCCTAGAGAGCTTTTTCCGTCCACCATGCATGAATACATGGATAGTATTTGTGGTATTATGGTGTAATGTAAATTGTAAAGAACCATTTAATAATATATTCTGACTTTTTATAAGTTATAAATCATAACAGAATAAGAATACCATGCAATCTAAGTAAAATTAGTCAAGAAAAATAAGAATTGGCTATAACTAAATTTAACTTTTCTAACATGTCTTGAAAACCGTTCTCTAAAACACGTAACATTCACCGGTCAACGTATATATCCTCGAAAATGTATGGTCACGAAAAGTTGGACCAATAATCCTACACGCTTTTCTTCGTTTGAAAAATTCATATTTACAATTTTTGTTTGGTTTGGTTTAGTTTATATTTTATTTATTTTAATTTACAAAGTTTGGAATTATTTCCGAACCTTCAAAAATTCAACCCTCACCTTCTGTGACAACACCTAATGAATCGACATCTAAAACCGAATCAAGTTCACTAGTTTCCCCACAAGCCATAAAACCATATCCCAAAGCAGACGCTAATATATGAAAGGTTAGAAAGTCTAAGAAATCTGAAATTCTAACTGATTCATCTTACAAACAGGAGTTAGAAAAACTGACGCTAGAAAAACAAATGGGTAAAAAAGCTAAAGCAATAAAGCGAAACCTATGCAGTGACAAAGGGAAATCACAAAAAATAAAAAAAAAAAATGAAATGCAAAAGAAAATTCGCTGTCCAAGATGTAAGGAATTGTACGCAGATCCGCCTGAAACAGATTGGATACAATGCAAATCGTGTCAAGCATGGTATCACGAGGACTGTACCGTGTATGCAGGACTTTTGTGACAGGTTTATTTGTGATATCTGTGACAATGATTCTGACTAGATTGACCTTTTTTTTTCAAATGCGTACTCTTATTAACACATACTACGTACTCTTATACGTTTTCGTGCGTACTCCTGGACTGTGTAGGGTATAAGAGTACGCATTTGCATCATCAACTAAAAAATAATGTATTTTGAAAAATGTTCCTTTTTGGGTGTTTGAAACTTTTCTGGTTAAAGTTAATATAATACCAACCAAACTGTCTTATAGTATAGGGTTGACTCATTTGTCTATTTGTTTAATATGTGAGGCCAAACTCAATAAGTGCTAATAAGTTGGAGGGTGTTAATGCATTGGTTAGCCTGGTTAGTTGGAGAGTGTTACAGCATTGGTTAGCCTGGTTATTTGGGGGGTGTTAATGCATTGGTTAGGTGGTTATTTGGTGGGGTTGGTTGGTTTTTACTACCACTTGCTTTTGGTAAATCCTAGGTTTTACCGCATTTCGGACATTTACAGTAACATATACATTAAATTAAGAACCTGTTAATTTTATGACTCTTCTTGCTTTTTTATTATTTTATTCAGTTTCAATTTGTTTTTTTTTTGGAACACTATATAAAAGTGACAACGATATAATAAATTACCTGTTATAATCTGGAGCTCCAGTTGACTTGCTATGATGTTGCGGTGTTGTGGAAGCTGACTGATTATAAGGAGTATTGGGAGCCTCATTTGGAGTTCTATTACCACTACCCGACGCAAGAGATGTTTGAGAAGTAACATTATGTAAACTGGATGAAGCGTCAGTCAAATTTCCTAAATAAATTAAAATATTTTGTATAAATTTGAATATAAACATAACGGACTTACCAAAATCGGCAAAGAAATCGCTATTCTGTCGTAAATTATCTTGTGAAACTGATGTTCCAGTTGTTTGTTTATTATTATTTGATGATTGCGGACTAGCATTTGAGAATCCATTCCAATTACCTAACAGGTTTGTGCTATCTTGGGCAGCTCCTAAAGACCCAAAAGGATCAAACGTATCACTTTTGGTACTAGATTTAGTAGGCTTGTTATTGTTATTCGATTGATTCGTGTTGAATGTTGAAAAATCATTTAATCGGCTATCATCTAAAACACATCCTTTAAGAAAGAAATATCACAAAAAAACATTATAACATACCTAAACCGCTAAGGAGATCAAAATTCGAACTTGCTGAGTGTTTAATAACATTTTCTGTTGTAGAAGGTTTAGTATTTAAGTTAAGCAAGTCTACTTCTTCCTCAATTATTTTGATGTTTGATTCCGTCTCAATAACATCTATGTCATATTTTAGATTCTCTTTTTGCGGGACGTCTTTAACTTCTGGATGACTAGGCGAAGAAGCAAAACCAGGTTCTGCTATGGGTCTCTCAGGTCTAGGAGGACGTTGGACAGGTTTTCTGCTTGGTTTGCTTTTAAAATTATCTATCGTTTCATCTTTCTCTATTTGTGAAGTAAATAAAGTATCCATACTACGATCGGTTTGATCGATTTCGCCATAGCGCTGGCTGAGAGGGTCTTTTTTCAGTAGTCACAAAAATATTTAAGGTTATTGTAAAAAGCTTTGAAAATGATCTTGGCCATCGGACAACTCGTCCCAGGTCTGATTTGAAAACCTGATTTGACGTTTCTTCCCTCTGGTATGTAGCCCGTATGAAATTGAATTTGGCAAATTTTGATTCCGGTTGCTTTACCTTGAGTCATAACTCCGCCAAAACATTTCTAGCATGGTAAATAATAATACATACATCTCCGCAAACAGTGGTACTAATAGGAGCAAACATTTTCCATCTGATATATTAAAGTCTCATTCTCAATGATCTTGAAGTGTAGACAACATACAACGATTTTCACTATAAATCTCTATGTACGGTCTACAACCATCTCTTACTTTAGTAAATAAAGAACAGGTTGCATTTGAGAAACTAATGTTACTGGATTATAATGAGGATACAAGGCGGGTTCTAACTATATCTGCTAGATAATAAAGATATCTACAAAATTATATTAACCACAAACCAAATAATGAATTGAATAAGTATTTAATTTACCTCAGTTCTGAAGGCCTCATATCTGGGGACATCTTTTTGACAGCAAACATTTGTAAAGCGTCCTCTGGCACTCGATAATCCAGCATAAATCATTAAAGCGCATACCAGAGTCGCCGAAACAGCCTTACCATCTGTACACTGTATTACTACCACGTTTCTACTGTCACCTGAGAATAAATGCACTTATATTTATTAGATTACATAACAATTTACAATTAATATGTTTTATATAATTTTGTACAAGAGACAAAAAATGTAGTAAATACTAGAAGAACCATTTTACGAAAAAAAAATCATTCGTCGGAGGAGTTCTTAAGAGGTTCTCGGAGAATAATATTATTTCTACTAAAATTTATGTAGAGGTTTTTTTGATTTTTGTAAAAATGATATGTTAAAGGGCTTAGCAAAATATTAGATTATTTTTTTTGAGTTCTATGTCTACGGAATATTCAGACACCCTGTATACCACACAATAAAAAAAACAACGTCAAAGATGGCTTGGAAATGAAGATTATATAGCTGAAAATCGGTCCACTATATAAAATTAAAAAAGAAACATTATTAACGCTAATTAAACCAATAGGAATTGGTTACAGTTCGTACATATTTCTGGGTTAATTTTATTTGGATATTAAAATGTCTGAAAATTGGATAATCGTTATAACTCTTTTTTAATAACTTTTTAAGATTTTTGTACCCCCATATTATTCTTAACAGAAATACACAAAATTCGCATACATGAAAAATACGATTGCTCAATCAAGATTTTTCAATAAAACTGTAAAAAATGGAAACCAGTAAAATGTAAAAAATGTAGCAGCATAATCTTCTCACCAACAGCTATTTCATTGAAGTATTTGAAGAATATGTATGAAAAAGTGTAGTTTGAAATGTTGAAAAAGTAATAAATTAATAAAAATTGACCCACCACTTGTGACGATCAATACACTGAAGGAAGTTAAAGGAACTGCCATCAAGGCTAAGCAGCAAGAGACGTGGTAACACCGTGAGGACTGCGCCACAGCTCGACGACGATGGCCACTGGTAGATAACAAAAGACAAAACAACTACTAGAACACAAAAAGAACCTAGTAGGCATAAGTGTCGTCAGTGATGAAACTGTCCCACAGGTGTAAACCTCGCGGGTTGGAAATTTTCCAACGACGACTACTGCAGAAAATGCGGAGAGGAAGAAGAAACCATAGAGCACCTGCTGTGCCTCTGTCCGGCACTGGAATACCGACGCGACGCTTTAAAACTTTAGGGTAAGGTTTTTTGGAGAGACTAGAGGAAGCAGCAGAAGCCAACATCAGCGACATTGGGAACTTTGCAAAGAGGTGGAAGTGCTTTAATGCAAAGAAAGAATGAGAGGAAGGTTTGGTACAACAATACAGGGGTATTGCAATGGGCCCAAATCCTCCGAGTGAGGGATCAAACATGATCCCAAACCCATGCTAATAAATTAAATAAAAAAAAATACGCCTAAAAAATAGTTCTTTACCTATAAGAAATAGTTTTTTTATGTGTAACAAATAGTTCCCTAACTGTTTTTTAATGGGAAAAAACCTACCTGCTATATATTGATAAATATCTTCGCAAAGCTGATATACGGAATTAAGTAGTGGCGCCTTAAAATGTTCGGGATAAGCAAATGAACAATCTACAATTCTAGCCTGCCCAAACCTTGACTGAGATTGCTTGTTGGCTAGGTTATACACAGAGTATCTAAAAAATGCAATGCAATTAATTTCAAACTTACATTTTCATTTTTCTATCACCTATAGTTAGGATGCCTCGAGTCTAAG
>NW_022147044.1:0-2428 GCF_002938485.1 Sitophilus oryzae
GCAGCGAAATATCCAACCGGTTGCCTTTACGTTATGTTGTTTCTACGGATTGTTGGTTTCCAACTGGTCTCAAGCCTTATTACCCGATTATACTTCTGCGAACGATCAATCGAAATCAAATTTTAACTGGTAAGTCCCAAAATGATGTGACAATTAACCTTTGATTGAATTGTAAATAAAATAAATATTTGTCTTGTCTTGTCATAAGTTATTCTTGTCTTATTAAATTTCATTAAGTCTGAATTAAGCAATTCTGATATAAAAATTGTTCCTAGTCTAGAACAGTTCGAATATAGCACCAAGGTTCAAGATGTTTCAAAAAATATAAAATACTTTTGCAACGTTTAATTGTTTTATTCATGGTGATAGGAAAATGTATTCTTTTTGCTCGTGCGTCAATTCGTAATCAAAAATGTACATGACCAAAATTAAAAAAAAATTACTAGTACGCGGACTATTCTAACGATTGTAAATCAGTTAAGAACTATAAATATTTATTCTGCAAAAACTGTATCTTTAGTTAGAAATCACTAATTTTGCTCTTGCAAACGCTTTAAGCTTCATGCATATGCGTCGGACCGTTGCGTTGTATACTCGTACTACTTCTGACTGCCTTTCGAACAAAGCTATTATTTTCTACTTCCCATTTGTCATGTTTGACAAGCAGTTAAATTTAAATAAAGTATTTTTTACATAATTTAAACAGCAGGAATAGATGGGCTTTTTCCTGCCATCGTAAAGAAGGGCCAGGAAATAGCTACACTCCATCTATTAAACATTACAAGAAGCAGCTTAGCGATGGGATATATACCAACCATCTGGAGAAGAGCAAAAGTCATCTTCATACCCAAAATAGGCAAAACTGACTGGGCTAACCCCAAATCATTTAGGCCTATTAGTCTGACATCGTTCATATTAAAAACGATGGAGAAAGTAGTGGACAACCATATTAGAGTAAATCATCTACAGGTTAAACCACTGCACGATAGTCAGCATGCATATAGAGCGGGCAGATCCACAGAAACTGCTCTGTACCAGTTAACTGAGCTAATACAGGCAAGCCAGGATAGCAAAGAAACAGCAATTTGTGCCTTCTTGGACATTGCATGGGCGTTTGGCAATATACCTCACAAGATTGTCAAGCGACCTCTCGAAACAAGAGGGGTGAACAGTACGATAATTCGCTGGTTTTGGGAAATGCTTTCAACACGAACAGCAGAGGCTGAGATAGGTACCAAAACTGTAGCTGTTAAAACAACGCAAGGATCTCCACAAGGTGGAGTGACCTCCCCCCTACCGTGGAGCTTGGTAGTGGATGAACTAGAATTAACTCTAGCGGGAATACACTGCATAGGGTACGCAGATGACATAGTCATCATTGCACGGGGGAAGCATGAAGGCACCCTGTGTGATATTATCCAAAGAGGACTCCGCATCGCTGAGAGATGGTGCAGGACTGTCGGGCTGAGTATTAACTCAGATAAAACCGCAGTAGTGCCATTCATCAGAAAGCGAAGTTTGAAAAACTTGAAATGAATCCATCTAAATGGAAAGGAAATACTGCCATCACAGGAAGTGAAATATCTGGGAATAATCCTGGATAGTAAACTTCTCTGGAACAGGCATATTAAGAACATTACCAGCAAAGCCACAAAGGTTCTCATGATATGCAGAAGACAGGCAGAAAATAGGTGGGGCTGCGTCCCTAACATTTTGCGCTGGATGTATACCATGATAGTAAGACCCATGATTACTTATGGAGCAGTTGCTTGGTATACAAAACTAGAGCAACGTACAGCAAGGCAAAACCTGTGCAAAGAACAAAGACTGGCATGTATCTGCATCACAGGTGCCATGAGAACATGTCCAACAGCAGCAATGGAAGTCATTCTAGACCTAACACCACTGCACATTGTCGTCGGTAGTTATGCCAATGCGACAATGATTAGAATGGTCACTGACGGAAACAGTACTGGGAGAATTTTCAGGTCAGGGGCTTGGAACACCCTCAAAAAGAAAATTCCACTTCTCCAACTCCCAGTGGATGACATACTAAGAATTTACAACTTTGAGAAACACCTCACCACTGTATTATTGAGTAATAAAAAGGATTGGAAGAAAGAAACGCTTACTCAGCATATAAAAGACCATACCATCACGTGGTATACTGATGCTTCCAAAACCAAAGCAGGGACAGGGATAGGAGTATTTAAGCCGAAAACTGAATACTCCGAACCAATGGGTACCTATTCCAGTATCCTTCAGGCAGAAATTTGCGCTATCGAAAGATGCGTACAATTTATCTTAGATAGGAATTATCGAAAACAGGAAATTGCCATCATATCCGATAGTTAAGCAGCACTTAACGCGATCAACTCAGTAACCATCAATTCGAAGTTGGTCAAAGAATGCCTAGAGAAGCTCAACA
>NW_022147045.1:0-3158 GCF_002938485.1 Sitophilus oryzae
AACGTGGGACTAAGAACATCATCATTTAGTACAATGAGAGTACTCATCATTTGTGTCAAATAAACCTAGTTTGAATAAATTGCTTACAATAAAAGAGAAGTTTTGGATTTTTGTCCTCTAGAGCCATATGTTCGAAGCACTGTGCGACATTTTATTCAAGCCAAATTTTTGAATTGCACAAATGGTCCTGTCGAGATATAAATGGGGAACTTTTTTTATGACTGCTATTGTTTTTTGCATGGTAATTATTAAATTAAACATAGAAGTAATTTTTAAAATTTTGGCATTGGGGAGCCATTTTGTAATTTAGTTATGTTTATTCAGCTGTGGAAGACAGTAACTCAGATGAATATTAGATAAATAATACAAAAATAATAGTTTGTGTGTTTATGCCTTGTTTGGAATTAATATGATTTCTCTCTAATATTAGGTTATTTCTTTATTAGTTTTTTACTTGCTAGTATACGTTTCTTTATTTAATAGTACAATGTAATGTTAATTTTTTGTATTTAGATGCAGATTTTATTGTCTTAAATAAAACATTTTGAAAATTTTATTTTTTAACAATAATTTTGTTAATATTCCAAATCACAAAATACATTAACTTAGAATCGCCCTATAGTATAAATTAATAATTTTACTTTTTATTTTTACTCTTACTATCTATTTACGCTTTAATTACTACTAATTTATATACAGTTGTCACAGCAGTTGTGGGATGGCATTTTCAAATATGTTGTCACTAAATTACAAAAAGGCGACCAAACGCCAAAATTTCAAAAGTGACTGCCATGCTTAATTTAATCATTACTATGCAAAAAATAAATATCAGTCATAAAAATAAGTCCTCCAAAAACTCGAGGGATTTAATAACTCGACCGGACTATAACGATGTCTGTTTATAGTGCGGGCGCTAGCCCATGTCTCGGGTGCAGTTATATGTCCCCTAAGTTTTTGTGCGGCGTTTTATTAAATATGTATAAAAGCTTAAAAACCAACTGGTCACACGCTCCAGATCGTGGTCGTTTAGTCGCCATATTTAAAAATGGCCGACATGTTACTAATTTCTTATATATTTTAATATCTTCCTAACAAACGGTAGGGATTTTAGTTTTAAAGGTTATTATATTAATTTTTTGACCGCAAACAAATTTTGTGAATACATATTTTTTAACTGTAGTTCTTTTATATGAGGAAAGTATAATTTAAAAATATGGAACCATGGCGCGTTTGTAAGCACTAATAAAAATTCGTTTCAAAATAATAAAAGTATATTTAAATGCATAAGACTCGCAAAAAACGC
The DNA here is from genome assembly GCF_002938485.1 of Sitophilus oryzae. NCBI lineage: Eukaryota > Metazoa > Arthropoda > Insecta > Coleoptera > Curculionidae > Sitophilus > Sitophilus oryzae. Next base: position 1,304 of record NW_022147045.1, read on the forward strand.
GCAACAAGTATAATTTTTCAAATGCAAAAAATTAAGATGTTAAAGCAGAAAACTTACTAACTTATATATGAGGGTTTTTGCATTGGTCTAAAATACTACTTAATACTTACATTTACGAAAGTCGCAACACATTATGTTTAATTTTCTACAGGGACATACAGTTTCTCTGAAGCACATCTGGCAACTACATGGACTAGGAAAGTCTTTAGAGTCCTTTGGGTCGTCTGTTACTTGTGGAATCAAAATACTATCTTTTTCTATGTAACCATAGTTGACCAAAAGCATGAATCCATTTGTACCATTGCAAGTAGCTCCGTTTTATGTGAAGACGGATTGATCTTGAAGTAGGGGCCAAAATCTTGAATGTTTCGTAATTTTTTATGATGGAACTGATGGAAATTTATCCATTCTACTCAAGTTTGATGAAAGTGCACGAACCAAAAATTCTTCTGCTTGTTTTTCCATTTCTATATTTAATGGCTCTTTACCAAATTCTAACAAGAGCTTTTCAGCATACGATTCTGCTACTTTTAGAGCTGCTAATTGTGTACTAATCTTGCTTGTAGTGTCGCAACCGCTTAAAGAATGAATAATAGCAGGTAAAGCTGTTAAAACATTAAGTGGTAATCTGCCATCAAACGAGTGAAGTGGAATATACCGCAACGTTTTTCCTACTGCAAAGGCAACATAAAGATAAATCCTGCACTTTTCCACTTCTGCAAGTAGTGGTAACACTAACAAAAACATCAGTATCGGTAGAAAAAATAACTACGTTCTTTACGTTTGTAGTCAGTGTCATGTGAGAAATATGGGTTAGCATTCTGGCATCCGCTTCTTCATGATCAGATTCCAACGTACAACTTAACAAGTATAGCTAGAGACGTGAGATATATAAAATAACGACCGATGCTATCCCCAAGTCTCTTCCTATATTTGTACAACTGTACAAAAAAAAACTTCAATTCTGCCATTCTTTATACTGAAACACCTTGGCTGACCATCTTTAACAATGCCACCCAGGTAAATGGGAATAGATGCAGTGACAGAATCTTTTTTCCGGAATACCCAATCAACAAAGTCTGACTGTAATAATTCTTTGTTTTGACAGGAGGCCCAGTAAGCGTCAAAATCTACAGGAAGGGGTGTGTTGTCATTTGGTGCTCCATATTCCACAGGCTGTTTCCGCGATCGCTTAGCCCTCTCAAATCCTTTCACGCTTTTTTCCTTGTAAATGTCAAAAACAATGTCTATGCGCTCAATTTTTTCTTCATAAGAGGAGTAAGTTTATCTTTACAAATGCAGAATTGGAGCACTTTTTACGGAAAAAAAAATTTAGAATTTGGTAGCCATTTTTAAATATGGCGACCAAATGACCATGTTCTGGACCATGTGACCAATTTTGTCAATTACTCCTAGAGGTGCTTAAGAAATCCCCGCAACAAAATTTAGGGGACATACAACGGCACACGTGACATGAGCTAGCTCCTAGACTATTACCTACTTGTTGACTTTACGAATCATTGATGCAGTTTGGTTTGTGCAAACCAGTTTGCGCAAATTAACTGAGAGTTTAAACGGTCCTTTAGGGTTAAACTACTTTTTGCTGGTCAAGATTATAGTCGACCTAAAATCGACCCGTCAACGCGTTACTTAAAAATATAAAAAATATGTAAAAACAAAGGTGTTAAAACGATTCCTCTTCAATGCCTAAAAAGGGAAGCAACTTCAATAGAGGAGTACCCAGTACAAATTGCTAAGTCACATTGAAAAATTTAAACAGCTATTAATTATTATATACCATTCGGACAATTAAATGGCGAAGAACGTCACTGGCGTCTCAGCTTGTAATTCAATA